>NC_061103.1:44678885-44686385 GCF_015104395.2 Macrobrachium nipponense
TCATTAGATTCATAATTGTCTTTGCTAACGTGTTGTTGCTAAATGACTGGACTATCCCCTTTAAAGCATTTTTATTAATTTTTTTTAGAATTTTATGATGAGAGAGAAAAAGCGAATCAAATGCAGTCATGAAACCATCGTATGATTAATAGATGCATCAGGTGTATGTTTGTGTGCGTGTGTGTGTCTCAAAAATAGAAGCCTCCAGTGATAACTATGTATCGCTTACTCGGGGAGTGAGCCTTCAAACTTCTTTGCAGTTGTTGTTGTTGGGGGTGGGGATTTGAAAAGTTTATGGAACAGCCTTAAAAGGTCTGAAAAAGGTGTTTTGCATTGAGTTAAATACACAGGAATTTTAGGATACGATAGTTATGATTTTTCTTATTAGAATGAAATGATATGCATATTAAGCAGTACAGAACAATTATTTCTACTAAAATGTAGCATATTTATTTTAATTTTCGTTAGCGAAACAACGCACTATTTGACCGTAGATTTTAAACACGCCCCATGAGTAAGCTGGAGGTCAAATCACGCCTTTTTTTCCACAAACCAGTCTATTTGAATGAGAAATCCCACAGTGAGTCAAAGCATTCATTTAGTAATTAAACCCAGAATCCCTTGGTATGTTTATTATAGTAATTAAACCCAGATTTACTTGATATGTTTATTGTCTGGGGTGATTAGCACGGATATTATGTATGTGTGTGTATATTATCTCTCTCTCTCTCTCTCACTCTCTCTTTCTCTCTCTCTCTCTCTGTACATATATATACTATATTACGACACACACAATATGTATATATATATATATATATATATATATATATATATATATATATATACTTGTCAACGTAGGTGAAATTACGCATATGATAAGTATAGTATTGCAATGAACTGCATAAACTCCAGGAACATGTAATAGCAGGAGAGAGAGAGAGAGAGAGAGAGAGAGAGAGAGAGAGAGAGAGAGAGAGAGAGGAGAGAGAGAGAGAGAGAGAGATAACAGTAAAGCTCAATGTCATGCAATGCAATTTGCATTGTAAAAAGTATTTTTGAAGCTATGAGGAGTTTATAACTCCTACATGCGTTTCATTGCCAACATTGCAAGCATCATGCTTAAACAAGTTATAGAGTGTTTGGAAGGAAATGCAATATATATATATATATATATATATATATATATATATATATATATATATATATATATATATATATCTGTTTTGTATGGAAAATTGTCAAAAGATGCTCGTAGCTTCGATCATTGTCGTTTCTTTCAAACCATTTTCACTTTTACCCAAAATATTCTTCTGCTTAATAATGACTCTTGGCAAACTGATGATTAAGGTTTGGTTTTTGGTCATTTTATTTATGTCAACCTTTATTTACAAGAACCAGGCTTCCGGAAATTGATTAACTTCGTGAGCAATGGGATGACTGTGCAGGTGGGTATTCTTAGAATACAATAAATAAAGAAAATATAAATATACACTCGAAAAATAAGGAAATGGACTTCCGGCCTACCTGCCATCCAAACCTAAATATAGATCACGTAACAAAAGATCAAAAAGGGGTTAGAAACAATGAATGCCATGAAATGGAGGCTTGAAAAAAAAATTACAATGCTATTCGCTGTATTGAAGGGGGATTATTGTAATACCGCCATAATTCCATTATGATTGTATTGTTAGGGTTCTTTCTTATCGCTATCCATTTTTGTGAGTTTTTTTTAATGCGTGAGTCACCTCTCTCTCTCTGAGGTGGCGTAATTTGGCGTGTCTAGTAGATTCGCAATACGATGAGGTAGCAGGAAGGGAACTGGCATTTCTCATCTATGAAATCAGCAACAGTCCTAACAAAAAGATACAAAAGCATTCATAGATATATTAGAAGGATATAATCCTTCAAACTGGAACAAATCTAATGAAAACATCTTTGAAAATAATTGAAGAAGTTCCAAATAAAATCCAAGTGGTCAAGAGACTCATAAAGAAAATATACATAAACCAACATATTCCGACAAAGAAATGAATAAGGTGAATCTTGTGAATATCCTAATTGATGCATTAGGAAAAAGAATGCCAAAAGCATGCAAACTGTGTAAGGTTTGGTATAGCATAGTCAATCCACAAAACCTAATCAGAAAAATGTGCTGCATGCAACATTCCGACGCCCATCCACAGTGTGCTGAGGTAATACAAGATTTGAGAAAAGATACAAGAATTTTTTGTTCAACATGTCTATCATGGATAGACAATGTTATTAAATCAAGATTGAATGTACAAATAGTTGAGGATGAAGAAGAAGAGGAGAGAAGAAGAAGAAGAAAAAAGAAGAAGAGGAAAACGGAAGAGAAGTAAACAAAAATGAAATGACAGAAAAAAATAAGGAAAACAAAGAACAAGATAAAAGTATGGATGCAGAGATACTCATTGATACTACTATGAGGCAATAAAGCAGCATACCTACGAAGAAATAAATATTAAGATATGACAACAGAAAAGCAAATCCCGAAGAGGCTCTACCCAGATCTATACAATGACGGGAAAGAGGAAAAAATAGACAAGAAAGACAAAATCTGCAACCTTTTGAAAAGAGGGAATTGCAGATTTGGAGAAAGATGTTACTACAAAACATCCTAAGATATGTCAAAACTATGAAATATATGGTAAATGTGCATACTTAGATGGATATGGGGATGATTGCAGAGATCTGCATCCAAAAATATGTAAAAACCTAAAAGAAGGAAAAGGATGTAAGTTCGACAAAAAATGCAAATATATGCACCTGTAGCCATGAATCATAATCAAATAAATAACAACCAAGTAATAAAATCCAAAATAAGAAAGAAACAAATAAAGAGAGAAATCAAGAATATCAGGTAAAGAGAAAAGCAAACCACCAATGAGATATGCAGAGGTGTCAGCAAAAAATTTTAAAGCATCAGCTCCGAAATTCTACTCAAGAGATAATAATAACTGTATTTATTATGCAAGAGGATATTGCAGAAAGAAACGAGAAAATTGCAGATTCAGACACAAAATGATAATTATGATGAAGGAAGATCAAATATTATGGAAAAGTTTGGATTTTTTAATGTCAGAATTTCTGGAAATGAAAAAAAAGAACAACATACCAGAACAGGAAAGAGACATGGGAAAATCCTTATTACTACCAGTATTAAATGAAGGAGAAAACACGCAAACCATCATAGTGATGAATGCGCAGGGTTTAGTTACGAGTAACTCAAAAAGAAAAATAGAGTACTTAGAAGACTAACCCAAAATGAAAAGAAAATAGATATAATGAATATAAGTGAAACCTGGTATTCCCAAGAGACTGGGAATGATGATCAATAAAAGGGTTCCAAACTTATAGATCAGATAGAAAAAATAGGAATCAAGGGGGAACCGCAATATATGGGAAAGACAAAACAAGGAAAAATATATGAGAAATATAGTAACTCAGAAGAACTAATAGCGGTAGAATTTGAATCTGAAAAATTGATGAACATAGTAATATATAGACCTCCTAATACTAAAGAGTTTGACTTAATAATTGAAAAATTGGATGATATATGTAGAAATCACAAGGACTGGACTATTCTCCTATCTGGTGACTTCAACTTTCCTTTCGTAGAATGGAAGAACGAATAGGAGATTGTGGTTGTACTTATACATATAAAAAAGAGAGTAATAGTAGTGCAGAAGATAAGAGGCATTTGAAAAGCTATTAGATATGCTACTAGAATACAACATTCAACAAATAAATCACCTGCCAACAAGAAAGGAAAAATACTTTAGACCTAGTATTTGTGAACGAGATGAATTATGTTAAAGAAATAATAGTTTATATGCGAATATTTTCAGACCATAATGTCATAGAATTAACAGTTCATTCCAAAGCAAGTGAAAATAGAGATAAGCAAGAAATGAAAAAGTGGGAAGGATATGGAAAATACAACTTCTACAGTAAAAATATAAAATGGTCAGAATTAATGAAGAATTAAACAAAGATTGGGATAAAATTTTCGTAAGTGATGACATAAGGGTAAATACGGAGATATTATATAAAATATTGGAGAAATAGTGGAAAAATATATACCGAAGAAGAAAAGTAAACATCATTCATGGCATACCAAGAGACAGAAGGATCTTGTTCCAGAAAATCAGAAAGTGGAAAAAAGGTCTTGCAAAAGAAAAAAAATGCATGGAAAGTTATAGAACTAAAAGTAAAGATAGAAATGCAGAACAAAAGATTATACAATCAAAAGAAAATGAAAAACGGGACTTGGAAGAAAAACCCTATTAAATATCAAGCAAAACCCCAAGCTATTATACTCATATGCGAAGAAGATGAATAAAAGAAGAATAGAAATAGGCCCTCTGAGAATTGAAGGGAGATTAACGAATGAAAAAGGAAATTTGCAACATACTGGCAGAACGATATAAGAGAGAATTCACCCCTAGAATAGATAATGAAGATAATGATATAGAAGTAAGGGATGAAAATAGTGAATATTTAGCTGACATAGATATTAATGAAAGCTGATATTGTGCAGGCTATTAATGAAATTAAAATGGAGCTGCTGCAGGGCCTGATGGAATTCCTGCTATTTTGTTAAAGAAAGTAGTTCATTCTATCGCAAAGCCACTTGCAATATTATTAAGACAAAGTGTAGATACAGGCAAGATTTATGATGAGCACAAATTAGCATATATTACCCTACTTTCAAAAGTGGATCAAGACTAGAGGCAAGTAATTATAGGCCTGTGAGTCTAACATCACATTATGAAAGTGTATGAAAGGGTAATGAAGAAAAATATTATGAACATTTAATAAAAAATAATTTGTTTTAATAAAGGACAACATGGTTTCGTACCCGGAAAAAGTACACAAACCCAACTGTTAGTCCGACGTGAGAACATATTCAAAAATATGAAAGCGGAAATGAAACAGATGTGGTTTATTTAGACTTTGCAAAAGCTTTTGATAAAGTAGACCATAATATATTAGCGAAGAAAATTAGAAAACACAATATCGTGGATAAAGTAGGAAAGATGGTTAAAAGAATTTTTACACAACAGAAAAGATAGTTATTGCAAACGACGAGAAATCGGATGAAGTCAAGGTAATATCCGGTGTGCAGCAAGGTACGGTGTTAGCTGCAATACTGTTTGTTTATTATGATTGAAGACATAGACAATAATGTGAAGGATTCGTAGTGAGTAGTTTCGCAGATGACACAAGAATAAGTAGAGAAATTACTTGTGATGAAGATAGGAACGCTCTACAAAGAGACCTTAACAAAGTATATGATTGGGCAGAGGTAAATAGGATGGTATTTAACTCTGATAAATTTGAATCAATAAATTATGGAGACAGAGAAAGAAAGCTATATGCATATAGGGACCTAATAACGAGACCATCACAAATAAGGAAGCAGTTAAAGACCCTTGGTGTGATGATGAATAGGAACATGTTATGCAATGATCAATAGCAACTCTGTTTGGCAAAATGTAAAGCAAAAAATGGGAATGTTGTTACGGCACTTCAAAACAAGAAAAGCTGAACACATGATTACTGCTTTATAAAACATATGTTCGTAGTCCACTTGAATATTGCAATATGATATGGTACCCACACTATCAAAAGGATATTGCACAAATAGAGAGTGTACAAAGGTCCTTTACAGCTAGAATAGAAGAAGTTAAGGACCTAGACTATTCTGGGAAAGACTACAATTCTTAAAAAATTATATAGTCTAGAAAGGAGAAGAGAACGCACATGATAATTCAGGCATGGAAACAGATAGAAGGAATAGCAGAAAATATCATGGAACTAAAAATATCAGAAAGAGCAAGCAGAGGTAGATTAATAGTGCCCAAAACTATACCAGGAAAAATAAGGAAAGCACACAGGACATTAATCCACTACGCACCAGCATCGATAATGCAGCGTCTATTCAATGCGTTGCCAGCTCATCTGAGGAATATATCAGGAGTGAGCGTAGATGTGTTTAAGAATAAGCTCGACAAATATCTAAACTGCATCCCAGACCATCCAAGATTGGAAGATGCAAATATACCGGAAGATGTACTAGCAACTCTCTGGTAGACTTAGAGGTGCCTCACACTGAGGGACCTGGGGCAACCCGAACAAGAATGTAAGGTCTGTAAGGTAAGGTAGGTCTCTCTCTCTCTCTCTCTCTCTCTCTCTCTCTCTCTCTCTCTCTCTCTCTCTCTCCATATTAACACACCCACAAACCGATGCATAATCTCTTTTCAAACTCTCTCTCTCTCTCTCTCTCTCTCTCTCTCTCTCTTGTATTTAAAGTTTTAATTTCTGACAAGAATAAAATAATATTGTAATCACTTTGTGAGTCATCCCTTACAGTCAAAACAAGGTTTTTCTCGATGGTACAGTTATTTATAAAATCAGTTTTATTCGTAATGTGCCTTTAAGATCATTCTCGTTTGATTGATACACTAAAAAAAAATTAAATTGCGTCCGTGCCAGGTTACTTCATAGATCTGAAAAATTCTCGTATGAAAATTTAGATTGAATTTAATTCTCTATATGCAAGTTCATAATTCTTTCAATGGATATTCTGTGTATATTTAAATCAATAACATTATCTTCCCGACTTGAAGGTTCTATGTAGAGAATTCAACACTTTCTTTCCATTTGAATATACTATCCACAATATTAATCATATTTGCTTCCATACTTGAGTGTTCTACGTATAATATTAAGTAATATTTGCCGTCCATTTCAATGTTCTATGCTTAATATTAAGCAATATTTTCTTCCATAATTGAAAGTTCTATGCATAATGTTAAATGATATTTGCTCCCATGCTTGATGTTCTATGGTTAATATTAAATAACATTTGCTTTCATATTAAATAATAGTTGTTTCCATACTTGAGGTTCTATGCTTAATGTTAAATAACATTTGCTTTCACACCTATGTGTCCTACAATATTTGCTCTCATACTTGAAGGTTTTGTGCATAATTTCAAATAATATTTGCTCCCATACTTGAGGTTCTATGTATAATATTAAATAACATTTGCTTTCATACTTGAATGTCCTTCAATATTTGCTTGCATACTTGAAGGTTCTATGCATAATTTTAAATAACATTTGCTTTCGTACTTGAATGTTTATGCATAATATTCAATAACGTTTTCTTACTAACCTACATAATATCGTAGAATTCTTGTTTTCTAAATTTATCGATAGGTTAAAAGGCAGCTTCACTTTCCAGAAGCTATGAAATATATTGCGTTTTTCTCCAGGAATTCATGTTTGCTAAATCTCATCCATAATTAATAGGAGGAGGCTTTTAAGGTACACCAGGCTTAATAATGCTTTTTTAGGTCCATTTAGCTTAGAGCAGCAAGTCAACAGTGATTTTTGAAAAATTGTTAGATTAGGTTTTCAGATTTTTTGTTGGTTATGTTTCATCACCTTAGATCTTACGTTATTACTGTCA
>NC_061103.1:44691385-44753885 GCF_015104395.2 Macrobrachium nipponense
ATAACACATCAGATTTCTTGTAAGGTCAGATCAGGTCAGATGCTCTAATTACGTAAAGAGAGTTGGCTTTCGTAAGCCTAACTTTGATAACACGAACCTAAAGTTTTAAATTCACCGAGCATATTATGCAGATCACTTTCTAAAAGAATTCTTTTAACGGGCCTAAAAAGTCTCCAAAAATGTGCTGTCATTAGCCGGGGGGGGGACTGGTGTTTAAGGTAATTTTTGAACGTGGAGATTTCACTTTGCCCTGAACCACGAATATGGAGAGGAGAGAGATAGGTCCCTTATTAATGTTTAGCCTTTTTTTGGCTTTGTTTCAATATAGCTTAATGCTATGTTATCATTTTTAGAAGTGATGGAATATTGAAACATTTTTTTTCCACTATCTTTTCAATTTAGTTTGATTGGTAGTACATTAAAATATATAGGAAATGCGTTATTAACCAATTAGTTAATTGTTGAAGTACTGGAACATATTGTTTTCACTATCTTTTCTCAATTTTTCATTTCTATACCACGTGGAACTATCATTCATTCATATCCACTATAAGATCAATTTTCTTATTCATATCTATATCTCTGCCTATAAAACTACTCTTAAGACGAAGCATTATATTGTTAAAACGTGATTCCACAAATGAATGTCTCTCTTTTTAGTTTTCTGAAAAGATAAGTATTGTGGTGGCTTTTTCTGTCCGTCCGCACGTTTTTCTGTCCTCCCTCAGATCTTATGAAATATTAAGGCTAGAGGGCTTCAAATTGGTATGTTGATCAACCACCCTTCAATCATCATATATACCAAATTGCAGCCCTCTACCCTCAGTAGCTTTTATTTTATTTAAGGTTAAAGTTAGCCATCATCGTTCCTCTGGCAACGATATAGGATAGGCCACCACGGGGAAGTGGTTAAAGATTCATGGGCAGCGTCTCATACAGCATTATATAGAGACGACACCCCAAATTAGACCTATTTTCGGTGCCGTGATTATACGATACTCAGAGAACTCGGTTTCTACGAGGAAACTTTGGCGCATTTTTTTTTTCTCTCCAAATCGGCTGAATGAAGGAAAATCAACTTTGAACCTGATGCATGGAGAGGGATTTTCGTCATGACAATTAAAAGTGAATATAAAACGAACAGCACAAAAAGATTATTTTGTATAAAAACAATGAGTATAATGCCTGCTAGTCCGTAAAAAAATAATACGATCCAGTGTTTCAAAAGGCCGATTGAAATGGAATATTCCGTTGCCACAGTTCAAGCCGATCGTTAACCTCCCCCCCTTCTCTCTCTCTCTCTCTCTCTCTCTCTCTCTCTCTCTCTCTCTCTCTCTCTCTCTCTCTCTCTCTCTCTCTCATGCAAACAAGGGCTTACAGTGGGGGCTTGCCTGATCTCTGAACTGGACACATCGTTAAATATTTTCATGAAAGTTTAATATTATATATATATATATATATATATATATATATATATATAGATATATATATATATATATATATATATATATATATATATAATTGCAAATGCATTACAGGAAAAAATAAAAACATCATTATCTTCCTGAGTGTTGTATAAAGTGGTCAGGCGACGTAGCATTAGTTAAATATGAAATTGCAACGTTTTGCCATAAATTAAGCAAACAAGGGTTATCGCTGACAAGATCTTTCTAGTTATTTATTCATCAGTTAAACGTACATATTAACTGAGTGGTTCATTGGTATGTAAACGTATACTTCTGTATGTAAATATGTTATATATACGTTATATATAATATATATATATATATATATATATATATATATATATATATATATATATATATATATATATATATTATGCTCACACACACACACACAAACACACACACACACACACACACGCACACACACACACACACACATATATAATATATATATAATATATATATATATATATATATATATATATATATATATATTTCCCGTGGTATTCGCTTATTTATGAAGTCACGTGCATCTACTGTGATTTTTTAAGCATATAAGTGTGTGTGTGTATATATATATTTATTTATATACTATACACACATACACACACACATATAGATATATATATATAGATGTATGTATATATATATATAATATATATAGATATATATATATATATATATATATATATATACATGTATGTCATATTATTCGTATAGATATCATTGGTTCCTACAAGAGGTTTATCAAATACTAGAGAGGACATTTTATATTCACTACCTCTGTGATTTTGCTGTGCTGAATATTAACTACATTATCATCTGACGTGTTCTGATAAACTCATGATAAAAAACACTGTCACCTTCTCACCATTGTGTTGACATTTTAATGCCTCCCAGATAGGGGATTTTAATTTTATGTCTTACTGTCCTGAAGGCTTATAGCTTCATGTTTTCCAGGATAAAATGAATTTAGTTGGATTTGTAAAAGCTTAATCAGTTTTTTTGCTCTCTCTGTCATGTGATACAGGGGCTTTAAAGAGGATGGTTCTCTCCCGATCATAAATTCTTGGTGCTAATATTCAAATATGCGTGTTTTAACACACACATAATGTATACATTATATGTATATGGCCGTGAAGTATTTTCTGTTAAGACAAAACTCCACATAATAAAAAGAGCCCATGAAGACGCCAGAATGTGGACAGTAAATGTGTTACCCATCTCTGATACCATTTACCAGCAAAGAGTATTTAATATTTGGTATGCATGAAACCCGAAGCGTTAAGGGAAACTGATAACACACTCAATCTCTCTCTCTCTCTCTCTCTCTCTCTCTCTCTCTCTCTCTCTCTAAGCGATCACCAGCATAGCTTCCGCTCTCTCTCTCTCTCTCGACTCGCAACCTCTCTCTCTCTCTCTCCATTCTAACATGTCATCAAATGAGAGTCATGCATTACAAAAATATAATATTTATTTAACAATGGAAAGATAATAATTCAAGTCTCACAGACTAACGAGCTCAGTTAAACCCCCAGTATTTAAATGTCTTAATCAGTAATTAGTCACACCAATTATCTCTTCTCCACACGGGACCCTCGGCCCCCTAGGACTCTCGGTCCCCTTGCCAGAAACGCCTGTTACAAAGACACGAGAACATACTCGTAAGCACACACAATTGTAAAGACAAAGTCAAAGACTAAATGAAATAGGACATCTATACAAGGTATTAAACAAGCCATCCCTTTGGCTAAAGTAAGGTAACACTTACCCATTACAACCCAGAATATCACACACAGAAGTAAATAAACTTTTGCAGAGCTATCCCAGCATTCTGCCTTTCTCGCACAGACCTCTCTGAAAGTCTTCCCATAGACTTGGCTAAAGATGCCATTATGAATGGAAGAGGTGCACACGTACATATGAATGCAAACTTCGTCAATGCCCCATGCAACTGGTTGCAGCCAGTTTCCAAAGGCACTTGAAGAAGCCCTCGTGACCTCACACTTAACTACAGAACGAACATTGACCCGCTTAAACAAACATCTTCATAGCACGCCATCCCAGAAATGATTTATCAGCTGTCTCTAGTCATTGCTTCGGACTGTTCTGCGCAAAGTCACTGCACATCACATTGGCATATTAAACATATTATTAATTATAACCCCTTTCATCTGACAGAGCTCGGCCATCTAAAATTGATAACCATTTAGAAATTTTGTAATTGAAAGCTCCGGCACATGAAACGATGGGTCTGAATGGAAGATTGTCTTTGTGAGTTTTGGAAAGGCCATAAAAGTAGGGTAATTTAGGATTAATTACTTTAAATTTCTCTAATAGTTCAATACTCTTTTTGTCTTGGCCAATTAATCTTACTTTCCGAAAAAAAATTCTGTGGGAACGTTTTGGAGGGGATTTTTCGTCAGTTTTTCCCCAGAGATTAATACAACACAAACGGGCAGTTAGGTATGGACAACAGAACTCGACTATTTTCAACCATATAAATGAACATAACCATAGAATAAACTGGAATTTGTCACATGTAATTTATAGCAGCAACTGCCGGTACAAGAGTCAAATGATGGAATCGGCCTTAATAAAAGAGAGGCAGGTAATGAACATCTCAAAAGGAGCATGGATTTCAGATACGATCGACAAGGTTTTCATTCAACCAACACTTAAGAAGATTGAAGGAAGATTATCAGCGGGGGTGACCTAAATTGGCTTGCCTGTGGATGGACCTCTTGGTATAAATACCACCTTTTCTGTAAACTTTTCTCATTCATATACCTGAAGAGGGAGACAGCAGTCTCTGAAATATAGTACTTTTCTCTCTATATTTTGATGTTTTTATGGGCTCGTTTTATTAGATGGAATTCTGTTGTTACAGAACATTTTTACCAGTCACACTATATATATATATATATATATATTATATATATATATAATATATATATATATATATATATAGTATATATATATATATATTATGTATATATAGGTATATATATTATATATATATATATTTATAATAATATTATATATATATATATATATATATTATATTATGCTATATATAATATTATATATATATATATTATATAATATATATATTAATGTGTATATATATATATATATAATATATATTATATATATTATATATATAATATCATATATTAATATAGTTATATATATATATAATATTAGGGCCGTTATTGCCTTGTTATAATACAAATCGCCCTCCCTAATGAGGTAATGTTAGACTGCCATAAACTTACGCTAAGTCGGTTGGTTATGCACTTCCATACTCAATGGAGTGTCTTGGGGTTTCATGATAACGAACGAAGTAAGTATCTTCTTTCTGATGTGAGGTTCTAGTAGAAAACACGAAGTATAAAAATACATATATTCTTCTGAGATTACATGATGAATATCAGACAGGGTTGTACAGGTCTGCCAATGACGATGGCTTGATCGCTTCTGCCAACGATGATGGCTAATTCCACTCTGTTCCCACTACCATCTCGGTTACAAGTCATAAAGGAAGCAGACAGTAGCTCGAACATATGAACATACATACAAAATGAGACACATTAGAAATCACGTAGGCCGTTTGAATTATAGGTCGCGGTAGTTGTCTCAAGCAGGAAGCTTGGACTAATGTTTCAGAACAAATGAATGACCACACGTGACGGCACGTCACCTTAGCCTACTTTATTGTATACGTCATCTTAGCATCTCTGGTCTGATCACATTCCTGCAAGCAATCTGGTTGACCTCTTTAGTTTTAGTCTTTTATATATATGGAATAACATTCCATATTTTTATTATGTAATCACTTACATATATCATATATATATATATATATATATATATATATATATATATGTATATATGTATATATATATATATATATATATATACATATCCACATATACATACATACACATACACACACACACACACACACACACACACACACACACACACACACACACACGCACCTTACAACTTCAATTACCATTACTTTCAATTACCAATCCATCAATAGGAGAAATTCCTGTGCAAATCGAACAGGAATGAAAAGACGCATTGTGCAACGTGTCCATTTTTTATTCGGTAATCAAGAATGCAAAAAAATCATCTGAATTTTTTTTTATGAACATGAATAACAATTATTACAACACAGAGACAGATGTAGCAGGGCACAAGAACGCCATTGTATCAGAGGGGAGAAGAAAATTCCTTTTAAAATGATGAGTTACAATTTTTCATTATTCAAATGACTGATTAATTTTACACATCTTGGAACAGACGTTAATGTATTCAAAAGTTTTCTATGTTCAACACCAGCTTTGATTCGAAGGCTACTGAAAAAAAAACGAGTTTCATGTGTTTCTTTTCGATTTTTTCTTCTTTTCGACTTTTTCTTCATTGGTGCGAAATTTAGCATTAAAGAACAACATTTCATAGGGAAAACTGATATGGATAATATGGATATGTTGTTGAAATTTTCCAAATGTATCTCTGTGTATAATTGTCACATTCTATCCTTAATTAGGTCCTGTTGAAATCTTTGTTTATAAGTGTCACACTCTATCCTTAATTAGGTCATGTTAACATTATTGTTTATGAGTGTCACACTGTCCTTAATTAGGTTCTGTCAACATAGGCGCTGCACATTTTTATTTTGAATAATTTATTTCGTGTATTATATCACTTGTGTTAAACTTTTCCGTCGGAAATTAACGGATTTAAAAATACTAGTAAACGTGAACTGATGGTATTTGAACTTAATTAGACCCCTAGGAAAAGCTAACTGGTTCGAATGTTTGCTCTAAGACATATGTAAGGGAAGTAACAGAATTATAGGCTTAAATTTGTATTTAAGCCTTCGGATAAAATGAAACCCTGGATTGAGGTTTCAATGTCCAAATCGCATTTAATATAGATGTTAGAGCTTACAAACGTTGTTCTTCTTCCCTCTTTTGTATAAGAAATTGGGAGTTTCTTCTATTTTCAGCTTAGAATTTTATCATCTCCGTTTCATCCCACTCTCCCTGCCATTACTGAAGAGTTTTTTTTTTATTCAATCAGCATTATTGAATGAAGCCAGCCGTGGGTAGTATGTTTTCTCCATTATCAGACTTACGAATTTCTCAAGTTTCCTTCAGATTCAAATAATTCTGGAGATACTTTATTTTAGTTTGATGTTCATATCTTATTTGTTATTTTTCTCTGAGGCAAAATGATCTCGCGACAATTTTGGTTGCATTGGTACAATATCCTACATATGAATTTTCTATGGTATCCTCAGCACGGTGGAGGATACATTAATAAGCATAAACTATGACATCCCATACTGTTATCCAGTCCGTATACTCTGGCATAAACTGTGTATATTCACTTTTCAAAGTAATTGTGAAGATTCGTGCCAAAAGGTTTTTGAAGGCCAGAGTAAGTGAAATACGGCGCGCTGAACCCGTAGAGTGATTTTACGTTTCTACTTTTTCTCCGTACGATTTATTTCCGTACCCTTTTCCTCCCTGGCATAGAGTACTTGCAAGTACTGGCTGTGAGTAATCTTAACCCTTTCATTTCAGTCATGACCATAACAATATCATTATCATTATCAATTAAACAATAACCTCGTTAGCGTATAATAATACAGCCTGTCATTTATCATATAAATTCTGTTGACGTTATTGTCGAACTCACAATTCAAAACTCTGTCTAACGAGATAGCCTTCGAAGAACCGTCTGTTGATCATTGCGATTGGAAATAAAATACACGGGATATCCATCTCATTATCCTCATTAGGGATTCTTACGTGAGAGATATATTATGATAGATCTCCTTTTTTTCTTCGTTCAAAGCCACAAATTGAGGTTGAGAGAAGCAATTCTCATAAAGTGTATTTTAGGGCATTGTGCTCAGTCTGGTTTTTCCGTAATTATGTTTATGTCTAAATGTTCGGCATCAATATGCCAATAAAAATCCTTTCTTTTATGAATCAATAGGACGCACAAAATCATTTATCTGGCCCCCCCCCCCTTTTTTTTATTATTATTATTACCAACGACCAAAGTTATGGTTCTTTTTTTAAATTCCATTTTATCCCGGTTACCATTTAAAATTTATTTTTTAAAGTAAAGTATATCCTTTATATTTTCATAATTAAATGGAACAATGATGATATGGTTTTAATGGGCTGAGCATAAGCCGAGATAAACAATTTCCAGCCGGCGAATTTTAAATGAATTTCTAATGCAAAACCTCCATTTCTCAAATTCTAAACAAAACTCATTTACAAAATGTTATCATAGCTAGAAATATTCGATTCTGAATTAATTATTATTTGTTCTCTCTAAAATGAAATTGGTAAAACCTAATCATATATATATATATATATATATATATATATAATATATATATATATATATATATATATATATATATATAATCTGTTCTGTAATTTAAAAAAAATGCCAGCAGCATTAGTTTGATTAAAAAATATGATACGGTTGGAGAGTATCTCTGTAGGGAAAACAACACACTATATATATATATATATATATATATATATATATATATATATATATATATATATATATATATATATATATTTGTATGTGTGAATAAGAAAATGACGTTAAATGCAAACTTTTATGAGAGAGTAACAACTAAAAGTAATAACTATAATCGCATACAGAAAAATACCTGAAATACACCTGTTTATAAATCGCTGCGACTTACCCGGACTATCAGCTTTACGTCTCCTTTTTTTTCCCCATCCGTTTAAAACTGGAAGTCGCCCTCCCCTTCGACAACGAATCAGAATAGGCTTGTGACTAACACTGGCTCAGGTGGGTCTATTCACAAGAGGCGAGACCAATTAGAACTATTTTGTCGCGTCTCATGCCACGCCGAGATCTCTGTGCGAGCGAAAGAATTATTGACAGATCAAACGGGCTTCGATCAGAGTCGAACCTTTAGTGCGCTGCCACCCCCCCCCCCCCACCCCCCCCCCCCCCCCCCCTCTCCAAATACTTTTATACATTATTTTTTTTTTCTAGGTTGATTCGTGTTGCTTTTGATGTCAACAAGTTTATCTCTCATTTATTCTGCTCCTGCAGGGAATTAATTGGCGGAATATCTAATGACCAGAAAAAGAACTTGTATTATTTGTTTTTAAAGCTTGTATATTTGAAGAGATGATCTGATAGGTGATTGAGGTAAATTGTGTTTTTATTTTTTCATAAATTCTGTCGGAAAATGTTTAAATGAGTAATGTAAGACCTTGTATAGAGGTATTTCAACGGCTGATAAATGTATGCATACACATGGACAGACAGATAAATAGACAGACACTTACACACATATGTATATTATATATATATATAGTAGATATAATAAATATATACACATACATACATACATACATACATACATACATACACCCGTAAATACATACATTCATACAAATATATGCACGTGCACATATATGCAATATAGATATATATATAAATATATATATATATATATATATATATATATAGATAATATATAATATTTATCATATATAGATATATATATATATATATATATATATATATATATAATTTTTATATACATACATACACTAAAATGTATAGATACATACATTCATACAAATACATGCACGTGCACATATATGTATATATATATTATATATACATACATACATACATACATACATACACACATATTTCCCCCCCCCCCCCCTCCGCCCCCCCCTCACACACACCCACACGGACACGCAACCCAAAACCAATCATTTTACGAAACCGTAACGGAAAGCAGCACTAATACAATTTCCAATTAGCTGTAATGCAAGCTTTATTTCCTTTTTTTTCCGAATCAGGATATAGGATTACGGAGAAATAAAATCAGAATGGTGTTATTCGCAGGCATGAAAATGGTTTATTTTACGTATTCTGTATTTGTTTCCCGTGTGTACGTACAACCTACCGGGAGACGCATTGGTTCCTAGTGGAAAGCCGATCTCCTCAAAGTAGTTTCGTAATCTGGCTCAACAATCGTTGGGATTACATATTGGAAAGTTTCTCTCTCTCTCTCTCTCTCTCTCTCTCTCTCTCTCTCTCTCTCTCTCTCTCTCTCTCTCTCTCTCTCAGCTGAGAGTGGTGGGGGGAAAATTCTTGGAATAATGATTTGAGTTTCACCATTCTCTCTCTCTCTCTCTCTCTCTCTCTCTCTCTCTCTCTCAGCTGAGGGTAGTGGGCTGAGAATTCTTGAATTAATAATGATTCGAGTCTAAAACAATTTTCTATCTGTTTTAAAAATTATCATTTTCTCTCTCTCTCTCTCTCTCTCTCTCTCTCTCTCTCTCTCTCTCTCTCGTATTTAAAGCTGTTATAGCCACTCACCCTCTAAATATAAACTCTATTGTTGAGCAACTCATGAAAAACCTGGCTGCTATTTTATTTCATTCAACATTGATTTCTCGTTGTTATTGTAAGATACTTGATGTTTACAGAGCACAGTATATATATTGTTGTTAGGTAAATATATTTAAGCTCTTCTTGGTATTTTCTTTGTGTCAGTCAAAATGAAATATCCACCAGGTTCCGGTAAAAGGCCTTTTTTCATTTTGTTGGTATAGTCCCCTTTTTTCGCGTATGTATTGGTAAATAAATAAAAAATATATAATACCCATCAACTTACCGTTTACTTACTTTTTACGATCAGTTGGTATTGCTTTTTTTTTTTTTTCTCACGATCAGTTGTTAGAGTTTTTTTTTTTTCCACCGTTTATATCATTAGTGACCTTTTATTGTATGTTTGGATTTTGTCCATCTATAATTTATTATTATTATTATTATTATTATTATTATTTTATTATTATTATTATTTTATTATTATTATTATTATTATTATTATTATTATTGTTGTTGTTGTTGTTGTTGTATGCTGGAAGTAAACCCTATTTTAAACATGTTTTATTAAAAGTAATTGCTGCCTTAGCTGCATTAATTTTATACAGAAAAGAAACTATATAAAATTAATGCAGCTGAGGCCGCAATTACTTTTAATAATACATATTAAAATTATTATTATTATTATTATTATTATTATTATTATTATTATTATTATTAGTATGACTGGCCTTTTAGTATACGTTTCGATTTTTGACCAGCTACGATTTCGAGGCGAGAGGAGCAGTCCGTTTGAAGATTAGCGTATTTCATTGCGCTTTGTGTGTGCAATCTGGTTCGGTAGGACGATAATATTTATTATTTGGCGAGCGCATGCCACCATGAAAAGCTACCCTCCCCCCCTTTTTTTTTTCAATGGATCAAACGAAACATTGCAACATCGCGTCGAATAATCAAAGCTTTCTCATTGACCAGAATCATTACGAATTTGCAAATCAATATCGAATGTTCGGTAGCCATGATTACGTGTCTTTTTTTTTTTCAATAAAGCTCCAGTCTCTGTTTGTTGTATTTGCATTCATTTTTCACTTGTTTTTACTTTATTTTTAATTCATTATGAATTTGCGAATCAGTATCGACTGATTTGAAGCATTCGTTTGATGGCCCTTCCACTAAGCTTCAGGGTTTCAATCCCTTATCTTTTTGTTTGGCTAATTACATCAAATCTTGATTTAATTTCCAAATCTGTCATAGATGAAGTAGCTTCAAGTACTTTTCTTGTATTTATTTTCAATTTGTAATAATTAACAGACATTTTTGGGTAAAATTTGAGCTTTCAAAATCAGTTCATGTAAATTCTGTCAATACAGAATTCTGGAACACATGAAGCGTAAGTTGAGGGTAAGATAGCTATATCATATACTATATATATATATATATATATATATATATATATATATATATATATATATATATATATGTTATATATATATATATTTTATACATATATATATATATATATATATATATATATCGTTTGTGTATATATCCTAATATATAGCTATATATATATATATATATATATATATATATATATATATATATAAACTATATACATATATACATACATATATATATACATACATATATATATATATATATATATATATATATATATATATATATATATATTATATTATATATCTTACTGTATATATATATAGTGTAGTAATATCTATAATATACCAATTATATATAATTAGAAATATATATATTATATAATATATATATAGATATATACACACACACATATATAATATATACTATATATATATATATATATATATATATATATATATATATATATATATATACACATATATATATCTAACAGATATATATATATATATATATATAATATATACATATATATATACCTACATATATATATATATATATATATATATATATATATATATATATATATATATATATAGTATATGATGTATATATGTATGTATGTATATATTAGAGTATTTCTTACACAATAAGGAGAATGCAATCTTAAACACACACATTGTCCATATCTTTACAGTTTAATGTTTTCAGTATAATACCCCCTACTTCTTGAATTGTTTTGGTAAGTTAGTCAAATGCGTCAGTAAATTAGGTAATTCTTCGCATATTTTTAAGAAAAACTTCGCATAAGATTCGTCTGTTTTCACGGAACTGATATTTTTAATTCTGTATGTATTCATGATCGTTAAATTTCTGGTCTAATGAGTAAGTGATCAAGGTACAAAAGAATCCAATTTAAGTTATAATAACCAAAATTAGATTTGTAAAGGTATTATTTTTATACTGTGGCATCTCTCTTAATTGATCTTATTATCTTTATTTAAAAGCTCTCTTTCTTCGAAAACGGCAGTTTTTATGAAGGCGAGAATCCGTAAGAGTTAGATGTTAAAAACGAAGATTACAATAATCTGGAGAAAAACAATGGAAACAATAAGAAACTGGAGCCATCAGCATAAAAAAAGACTGAAGTACGAAGAAAGCGGAATAAAGATAACAGGAGGAGGAACAAAAGAAACGATAAGAAAGTGAATGACCAATAGAGGGAGACTGAAAAATCTAGGATGCGAATCAGGTATTAGCTTTACCAGGCGTTTTGTTTCGTGACAGATAATCCCTTCGATAACTAATTAACACACGTGTGGGGAGGTGATTGAAACGTTGCTCAGGTGTCTCTCAACAAAAGCACCGTCTCATTACAGTCGCTGTTATTCTATCCATTATGAAGCGCAAATCAGCTCGTGAAAGGTGAGATGAAAGATCAAATGTGTATAATCAGGGCTTAGTTTTTTTTTGTAACACTCTGTGGGTGTTATTCGCTTATTCATCCCACTGGGTGTTTGAATGGAAAAGTTGGCAGTGAATGGTTGTGTTCGAAAGACATGACTAGAATTATATTTACGAGAGCTGGTTCTCAACCAAGGGGGAATTTTCCAGACCTTCAGGTGGGGAATTGCGACCACAGATTGGCGGCAGGCTCAAACTGGTTCTAGGACCACACAAAACGCAGCATGCATCGGTCCGCGCTAATTGATAGGCCACGCCGGGCGGTGGGAAACCATTTTGACAGATGGTGAAAGGGTACATGCCCCCCCCCCAAAAAAAAAAAAAACCCCCCCAAAAAAAAAAAAAATAATAAAATAAATAAAGTTGAGAATCATCAGATTAGACAGACCTGACATCACATTTACCATAAATATGAAATTATATTTTCTTCAAGGATAAGGTTTCGATAAAAAAAAAAAAAAAACATTGAATAACATCTATACCTTTCATGTCTCTGAAGTTGTCTTCAGAAAAAGAGTTACAGATGATCTTATACTGCGACTCTTAACTATATATGGAATATGAACCTGAGCAAATGGCTTTATTGCGTAATCCTTTCCATATTACGTAATTCCTTTCGACGGAATGCCCGGCAATGCTTTGCACTATAATAAGACCCCTGCCAGATGTATTTACCTAATTCCTGCGTAAGTAACTTAGCTTTCGTAATTACACCAATAATTGTTTCAGTTAGTTTTCAGGATTATTTGCTTTGAGCTTTATTTGTTCACCCTGGTATGTCTTGTGTTTACTGCATCATGATATATAAAATAGGCGTTTCTTCATTAATACACGCATTTTTGTTTTAAAAATGATATATTGACGTTACATGAAGCAGATGTATTTCGTTTTTTTTTAAACGTCAATCCTTTCACCAAATATAGAACCTAATGCAAGAATTGAAGTTAACATGATAAACATAAAAGCACGACCAGGTTCAGGTCACAAAATTTAAGTATCAAATAAATTTTAGTTGTCCTCGTTTCCACTGGACTTCTTAGAATTTTACCCTCTCTCTCTCTCTCTCTCTCTCTCTCTCTCTCTCTCTCTCTCTCTCTCTCTCTCTCTCTCTCTCTCACGCAAAACGTATATACCTTGTGCATTCGTACCACTAGCAAAGGAATTAGCAAATGGAACTTGAGACACAGCAGTTTGGGAATTCTCGACTATTCTCTGGGAATGGTAATTCGCTTTGCTTGTAAAGTTTTCGTTGTCTGCCTCGCACACAAGCATTCACAAGCACAACAACGCTTGAACTTCAAACGTAACAATAACATTAAGAGCCTTTGTTGCGCAGGAATGTGGGAACTTGATATAATAAGCATTAATTAATTACTTGCTTTTGCTAAGTATTATCAGGATTTATTAGTCATAAAATATGTCCACTTGACAGCTACTGCAAAATAAATTTTTTTGAGAAGTTCATATCAGTTCAAAATGGGTCATAAAAGCAACTTGTCATGTCTTCATGGCTATTTAGCACTTCAAGACTTTGATGACAGGAAACGTCACAGAAAGGACGCATGAAATTGTTAGACAAGAGAGAGGTTGCAGAATAAAATTCGTAGTAACTGTCACTTGCAGATGATGCAGCCTTGATTGGGAACATTGAAGAGAAGACGGGGCTACTTGTGAAAATTCCGAATTTAGCATTTCATGAATGAAATGATAGGAAAATTCAGAGAACGAACACTTGTTAAGTGTTGGGCGAGAAAGGGGTTCTGGGATTGAGATCGTAGTAACTGTCAGTTTTAGAAGATATAGTCTATATTTTGAATAATGAAGAGAAGGTGCAGAAACTTATAAAAGCTCTGAATTTTTTTGTAAGTAGAACATTGAAAATATATGTTAGCAAGTGATACGGTCTTTGTAAGTAGAAACCAGGAAAAAAAATATTGACTCCTTGTACAAATGGCTAAAATATGGGAATGGTTGATCTCCATAAGTGTTCAGGAGTAGATGTTACGGCAGCTATTAGAAAGACGGAAGCTGAGAATCAAAGAGTGTTTGAATAATGGAATAGTCTGATTCTCCGAAAGCATTTAGCTGAGAAGAAGGCTTGTTTGTGCAGGAAAAGGTTAGGAGTAGATTGTAGGGCCCACTTCTCTTAATATCTATCTCTGTTCACAATAGCCAGCATGTAAAAATGAATACTTTGTCTGTTACAGCTATATACGCCTTTTATACGCATGACAAAGCGTCTATAAAAATGAATAATATGCTACGAACAAACCGCAGTCTCTGTATTGAAACTAATATTTCCAGTGAGTAGTAGGTTGCTTTAAATCACTCTCTCTCTCTCTCTCTCTCTCTCTCTCTCTCTCTCTCTCTCTCTCTCTCTCTCTCTCTCTCTCTCTCTCTGATGAAACCAGGCAATAGCTGTAATCACAAACGAATTACTGTAATTAGATATGAGCAGTAAACTATGTAGACCCATTACAAGACAAAAACGCCAAATGAAGTTCTGTGCGAAAGCCTAACAATTGTGTTCCAGTATATGTAAACGTGGTTTCTCTGTCATTATATGAAACACGCTTAAAAATCTATTTCAAACATGAGTTTGTTGCCTTCATGTCGTTATAAAAGTGGATATGCTGGGTCAGTGGATTACATCAGAAGATGGATGATAATAGGAGTGAAGGCAGAGAGGAGAATAGTTCCGCAAAGGTAGCATAAAAAGAGAGGCTTTTAGATTCTCCCGTCAAAGATTTGGAACCGGAAAGGGAATTGATAACCGCCATAAAAATGTGAAGAGGTATTTTAGATGCCAGTGAAAGAAAATACCGAACACTGTTAAGAGACTGAGAGCAGGAAGGGATGAAAGGACTTAAAGTACAGAGATGAGACTCTTAACAAAAAAAGAAATCACAAATTAGTTTACAGGGAAAACAGCTTTTTCTATTTATTTTTAGTATATTTCTCTGTTAGGAAAAGATAACGATGCAACTTCAAAAGGACTTGAGAGGATATTGAGGACATACTCGTAACTTATCCCGGAGTAATTTTTCTACGAACCATCTGATAGCCATTGATGGCATACTCCACTTGTCCGTTTCAAAACGAGTTTTATTCCCCATTTAATTAACAGCGGCCATTATATTTTCTCGGCTGGCTTACGTCATGAAGATATTTTTTTTTCCAGCGTCCAAGGCCAGTTTGAAGAATTTCCGTGACTTTTGGATAACCGCATCGTACGTAGCACCGTGTTTGACAAGCGAGCAGGACCAATTAATCCTGTGTTGCCAAAGCCCTATTTGATAACTTCGGTTGGTAAACCGAAAGTAATGAAGTTTACACATTATGGGATCTTGGGAAACGATGGGTAAACCTTGGCTGATGTTCTGTTGACTGTTTTTGGGTGAGTAAGAGAGAATCGTGTCTATTATGGTGTTTCATTTTTTTCATGTAATTATGGGAGTCATATCAACATCGATTGAAATATTATCTGTGAAAAACTACAACTTTTGGAGACGCATACTCACGCACACGAAATGGAAAATGCACATACGCAAGAACTTTTCTGCTAAATAAATCGGTTGCATTACTAAAAACCTTAAATTAAACCTGACGATAGACTTTCGAAAAACATTTATAATTCAACTGATAAATAAAATCATATACAAAAACATTCACAAATGTGACAGGGCCCCTACTTTATTATAAATTTCTTACTGTTAATCGTAATAGGTTTGATGCCTATTTTTTATTTTTTATTTTTGGTATTTATTTTTACTGTATCATTCTTGGGATTTATACTTTAAATGTTTTTCCTTTTGTGAATAAATGTAATATTGTTGAGAAGGCATTTAGCCATTCTCTCTCTCTCTCTCTCTCTCTCTCTCATCTCTCTCTCTCTCTCTCTCTCTCTGGTAGACATTAGAGGTGCTCACACTGAGGGACCTGGGGCAACCCGAACGAGCTGTAAGTCTCTCTCTCTCTCTCTCTCGTCTCTCTCTCATCCTCTCTCTCTCTCTCTCTCTCTCTATATATATATATATATATATATATATATATATATATAGATATAATATATATATATATATATATAGTATATATATATATATATATATATGGATGTATGTATATTATATTTCATACTCTGTGGATAGTGTTATTTATGGTTATATCTGGAGGTTGAAAAAAATTAAATCAAATACTGTAAGTCCCAAGGCTCAATTAGAGGAAGAATATTGTGCCTCTATATCGGTTGCCAAGTGACCAATACCATTCTGCTGAAATATGAATCGTCAATTGACATTAAAAATACAG
This sequence comes from Macrobrachium nipponense, assembly GCF_015104395.2. NCBI lineage: Eukaryota > Metazoa > Arthropoda > Malacostraca > Decapoda > Palaemonidae > Macrobrachium > Macrobrachium nipponense. The sequence goes on from NC_061103.1 coordinate 44,708,458, forward strand.
CGAACTTTTATTATGTTAATGCTCCTTATTCGCCTTTGTAATTCTCCTGCGATCCAGCTCCACATTCTCCTCTGCCCTCGCCACATTGCTCTGGAAATTAAGGAGAAAAAAATGGCAATAAAAGAATACCTTTGGCCAAGAGGACTCAGCCGGTTAGTTGACAAAGTAAACAGATGACCGGGGGAAATAGGATAGGGGTCCTTTGTCAGTATTTTGCCTGATGCTATGTCAGTAAATATTGACACATCCCCTGGATGTTTATGATCTGTCATTTGATGATGTTTGTGAGGAGGTTTTTTTTCTATGAGGGATAAATATCTCCCCGTCTCGCCGGAATGGTATTACGAAGATCATTACCTGTAAGCTCTCTCTCTCTCTCTCTCTCTCTCTCTCTCTCTCTCTCTCTCTCTGTTGAGAATGGGGTATGATGTTTTAATACCAATGTCATTAGCTGAGTATTGTATCGAAAGCAATGCTTGGAACCTTTGTGTTGTTCATTAACAACGCACGATCCGACCTCCAGCTTGTTCGGGGCGCCAACTAAAATCTATAGTCGAATAGAGCGTTGTTTCACCAACGAAACCTAAAATAAGTACGCAATATTTTATTAGAAATAATTATTCGGTACTGTTTAACATGCACATTGTTTATTGTTTACATTTTCGTTTTAATAAATAAATCATAAATATCCTTTCCTAAAATTACTGTTTCTGTAACTCGACGCGAAACACATTTTCAGGTCTGTTTAGGCTTTTCCATAGACCTTTCTTACCTCCCCCCCCCCCCCCCCCCCCCCCCCCCCCCCCCCCCCCCCCCCCACTCCCAACAGCAACAACAACGTAGTTGTTAGGCTTACTCCCCGAGTAAGCGAAAATCAATGGTTGTATGTTATGTCAATTAGATTGTACTATGGGAATTATATAAATTATAATGTAATATATCAGGTAAATTGTACTATAGGAGTCATAAAATTTAAATTGTATGATAAATTGTGTTATATCAATTATTTCAATTAAATTGTAATAGATCAGTAGTATCAATTGAAATATCTATTTCATTAGTGAAATTTTAGTAAATCAATTATATCTGTCAAATTGTCATATATCAATTGTATAAGTTACATTGTATCATAATATGTCAATTACATAGCTTTATGTCAATTGAATAGGATTATATCAGTTATATGAACGAAGCTGAATTATGGTCATGTTCTCAACTTTCGACAATAATAGGAATAATAATATAATTGTAGATTTTTCATAAACAGCAAACTTAATCACGACATTGAGATTGGGGTTTTTGGGGCAGCCCCCCCCCCCCCACCCCCCCCCCGCCCCTCCAAAAAAATCTGACATTTTTTTTTTTTTTTTTTTTTTGTCAAATTGTCATATATCAATAATATAAGTTAAATTGTTTTCATAATTATATCAATTATATAGCTTTTATGTCAATTGAATTGGATTATATTAGTTATATCGACGAAACTGAATTATGAGCATGTTTGTCTCAACTTTCGACAATAATACGAATAATGATATAATTGTAGATTTTTCATGAACAGCAACCTTAATCACGGCATTGAAATGTTTTTTCAGGGCCTTCCCCCCCCCCCCCCAATGAATTTTTTTTAAGGAAAAGCAGAAAGATATAAAAACATATCCTGTAGATTTTTCATAAACAGCAACTTTTATCATATTTCGATTGTTTTTTGTTTTTTTTTCCAGCCCCCCCCCCCCCCAAAAAAAAAAAAAAAAAAAAAAAAAAAAATTTTTTTTTTTTTTTTTTTTTTTTTTTTTTTTTTTTTTTTTTTTTTTTTTTTTAGTATTTTGTTAAACCTTTCCAGCTTTCGACAAAATACGAATGATGATAAAATTGGAGATTTTTCATAAACAGCAACTTAATCAAGACATTCCGATTGTTCCCCCCCCCCCCCCCCCCGAATAAATCTGACTTTTTTTATTTTTTTTTTGGGGGGGGGGGGGGGGGTGTATTATTTTTAAGTATAAAGCGAAAGGATATAAAACTCATCTATAGGTTCACTACGACGACGCCTTCTCAGGGTGGGACTTCGTCCGTAGATGCAGGTGATATTTATCCTTCCGCCTTCTGGAACTCTTTTTCAGTATATATTGGTGTTTTAGCCTCTATGTGTATCTCTTTATTTCACAAAGAAATGAACAGGCTGCACGTAAAGGAAAATGAAACAAGGTCTTGTATATATATAGTATATCAGTTCCGAGTACTTGATTTAATTGTTTTTTTGTGTGTGATATGCAACGGGGCTTAAGAAATACGTATTTTTTTGTTATTTTCTCATCAAGTATTTATACAATGCAATATTGAAGCCTGAGCGATTAATTATTATTATTATTATTATTATTATTATTATTATTATTATTATTATTATTACCTCCTTAGGAGTCCACTTTTCTTACTATGTGCGCCGTTTCTAGGATCACACACTTCTGCATGAGTCCTGGAGCTACTTCAGCCTCTAGTTTTTCTAGATTCCTTTTCAGGGATCTTGGGATCGTGCCTAGTGTTCCTATGATTATGGGTACAATTTCCACTGGCATATCCCATATCCTTCTTATTTCTATTTTCAGATCTTGATACTAATCCATTTTTTCCCTCTCTTTCTCTTCAACTCTGGTGTCCCATGGTATTGCGACATCAATAAGTGATACTTTCTTCTTGATTTTGTCAATCAACGTCACTTCTGGTCTATTTGCACGTATCACCCTATCTGTTCTGATACCACAGTCCCAGAGGATCTTTGCCTGATCGTTTTTTATCACTCCCTCAGGTTGGTGCTCATACCACTTATTACTGCAAGGTAGCTGATGTTTCTTGCACAGGCTCCAGTGGAGGGCTTTTGCCACTGAATCATGCCTCTTTTTGTACTGGTTCTGTGCAAGTGCCGGACATTCGCTTGCTATGTGGTTTATGGTTTCATTTTTCGTATTGTACTTCCTACATATGGGAGAGATGTTATTTCCGTCTATCGTTCTTTGAACATATCTGGTTCTTAGGGCCTGATCTTGTGCCGCTGTTATCATTCCTTCAGTTTCCTTCTTGAGCTCTCCCCTCTGTAGCCATTGCCACGTGTCATCGCTGGCTAGTTCTTTAGTCTGTCTCGTGTATTGTCCGTGCTTTGGTTTGTTGTGCCAGTCCTCTGTTCTGTGTGTCATTCTCCTGTCTCTGTATATTTCTGGGTCTTCGTCTACTTTTATTAGTCCTTCTTCCCATGCACTCTTTAGCCACTCGTCTTCACTAGTTTTCAGATATTGCCCCAGTGCTCTGTTCTCGATGTTGACGCAGTCCTCTATACTTAGTAATCCTCTCCCTCCTTCCTTTGGTGTTATGTATAGTCTGTCCGTATTTGCTCTTGGGTGTAGTGCTTTGTGTATTGTCATATGTTTCCTGGTTTTCTGATCTATGCTGCGAAGTTCTGCCTTCGTCCATTCCACTATTCCTGCGCTGTATCTGATTACTGGCACTGCCCATGTGTTTATGGCTGTTATTATATTTCCGGCGTTGAGTTTTGACTTGAGTATCGCCTTGAGTCTCTGCATATATTCTTTCCTGATCGTGTCCTTCATCTCTTGGTGTTTTATATCCCCTCCTTCCATTATTCCCAGGTATTTGTATCCTGTTTCATCTATGTGTTTGATGTTGCTCCCATCTGGTAGCTTTATCCCTTCAGTTCTCGTTACTTTGCCTTTTTGTATGTTGACTAAGGCGCATTTTTCTATCGAAACTCCATCCTGATGTCCCCAGATACAATCTTTACAGTCTGGATTAGGGTATCTATTTCCTTGATGCTCTTACCATACAGCTTGATGTCGTCCCTGAACATCAGATGGTTGATTCTGTTGCCTCTTTTCTTGAGTTGGTACCCGGCATCCATCTTCTGTAGTACTTTTGTCATGGGAATCATGGCTACTACGAAGAGTAGTGGGGACAGTGAGTCGCCCTGGAAGATCCCTCTCCTGATTTTAACCTCTGCTAGTCTTATTCCAGAGCTTGTAAGTATTGTATTCCAGTTGCGCATTGTATTTTTGAGGAAGGTGATGGTGTTTTCCTCTGCCCCATATATTTTCAGGCATTCTATTAGCCATGTGTGTGGTATCATGTCGAAGGCTTTCTTATAGTCTATCCATGCCATGCTTAGGTTGGTTTTCCTTCTCCTACTGTTCTTCATTACCATTTTGTCTATCAGGAGCTGGTCTTTTGTGCCCCTACACTTCCGTATTATTATTATTATTATTATTATTATTATTATTATTATTATTATTATTATTATTATTATTATTATTATTATTATTTTATTGAATATAATGGCAGAAAGAAGGTCTTTGTCGACCATGTTATTATTATTATTACTATTATTATTATTATTATTATTATTATTATTATTATTATTATTATTATTATTATTATTTTATTATTATTATTATTATTATTTATTTATTTATTTTTTTTTTTTGCTCTATCACAGTCCTCCAATTCGACTGGGTGGTATTTATAGTGTGGGGTTCCGGGTTGCATCCTGCCTCCTTAGGAGTCCATCACTTTTCTTACTATGTGTGCCGTTTTCTAGGATCACACTCTTTCTGCATGAGTCCTGGAGCTACTTCGGCCTCTAGTTTTTCTAGATTCCTTTTCAGGGATCTTGGGATCGTGCCTAGTGCTCCTATGATTATGGGTACAATCTCCACTGGCATATCCCATATCCTTCTTATTTCTATTTTCAGATCTTGATACTTATCCATTTTTTTTCCCTCTCTTATTTTCTCTTCCAACTCTGGTGTCCCATGGTATTGCGACATCAATGAGTGATACTTTCTTCTTGACTTTGTCAATCAACGTCACGTCTGGTCTGTTTGTACGCATGACCCTATCCGTTCTGATACCATAGTCCCAGAGGATCTTTGCCTGATCGCTTTCTATCACTCCTTCAGGTTGGTGCTCGTACCACTTATTACTGCCAGGTAGCTGATGTTTCTTGCACAGGCTCCAGTGGAGGGCTTTTGCCACTGAATCATGCCTCTTTTTGTACTGGTTCTGTGCAAGTGCCGGGCATTCACTTGCTATGTGGTTTATGGTTTCATTTTTCGTATTGCACTTCCTACATATGGGAGAGATGTTATTTCCGTCTATCGTTCTTTGAACATATCTGGTTCTTAGGGCCTGATCTTGTGCCGCTGTTATCATTCCTTCAGTTTCCTTCTTTAGCTCTCCCCTCTGTAGCCATTGCCAATTGTCATCGCTGGCTAGTTCTTTAGTCTGTCTCATGTATTGTCCGTGCATTATTATTATTATTATTATTATTATTATTATTATTATTATTATTATTATTATTATTATTATTATTCAGAAGATGAACCACCCAAGTCATATGGAACAAACCTACTTGGGACACTGACGATGCTCAGAGAATATTACAGCGTTCATTTGAAACAAATTACAGAAGATGATATGGAATACAGAAAGAGATCACTTTTCAAGAAAGTAAAAAAAAAAAGTTTAAGATTACTTTTCGTAAAATGTCCTGGGTTAAAAAGAAAGTTAAAAGTCCCGGCCAATATATTTTTGTCATCAAGTTTTGCACGACTTCAAATCCACTGGGGGTACAGTTACCGATGGAAAGAAACAGGTTACAAAAAAGAAAAAAAAACTCATAAAAGAAATTTCCCGAGATCTTTTCTTTCTTTATTATAGAAAACGATTCAGGATTTCAACATGAAGATATCAGAGGAAGGTATTTGTTTTTTTTATTTTTAATTGTTTTGGTAATGTGACCTTTGAGGTTTTCCCGTATTCATTTTAGGTAATGAAGTAAAGCAAAGCATATATTTAATCCGATTATATTTGAGGCAAGTCAGCGAAGTGCGTTTTATAAATTTAGTCAGTAGCCTCCAAAACTATTTAGAATTGAAGGTCCAACAGGGCATGTTGCTTATTTACTGATTTGATCTCTTGCTTCATCAAAAAGGATTCAATTCTCTTTAAACCTGGTAATAGATATCCGAATAAAATACATAAATCAATTATTAAAAAAAAAAAAAAACTTGAATTAAACCTGTTAATACATATTGGAAAAATGAATAAACCAATGAATAGGTAAAACAAAGAATAAGGTTTAGATTTCATTTAATCTTTTTAATAAATAAGACTTGAATTAAACCTGGTAGTAGACTTTTGATAAACATATAATTCAGTTTATAAATGAAACAAATAAAAAAAATTCACACTTATAACAGTTTTTTTTATCATTTAAACATAATACCTGTGCTGAAACGATTCCTTTGCAGTTAATGAACTGGAAATTATTAATTAGTGTCTTATTAGAGATCAGTTTAACTTCATTCACGTGGAGGAGGTATTTGCTTTTTCTATTGGTAAGAAAATGATACTGTCACTAAAGGAAAAGAATTAAGAGTGTTCTGGAAATTTATGATTTGAAGTTATTGTTATTATTTTTGGTCTATCAGAGTCATCCAATTCTCATTGCAAGATCAACAGGTACCTGGTGTGTATCTCTTACCATGATTAAAAATGATTTTCACTTTTTTATGCGATAATTCAATTCTCATTGCTAAATAATTAGCGAACTTATATTCAGTTCTGTCATTGCAAGATAACAGCCAACTGCTTTTTATGGCTTTGTGATAAAAGTATTCCATTTTTTCACTTTTGTTCCTGATAAAAGCAAAAGTATTCCATTTTTTCACTTTTTTCCTGATAAAAGTGAAAGAATTCCATTTTTTTTCACTTCTTTTTCCTGATGAAAGTAAAAATATTCAATTTTTTCACTTTTTTTCCTGGTAAAAGTAAAGGTGTTCCATTTTTTCACTTTTTTCCTGGTAAATGTCCAAGTATTCCATTTTTTCACTTTTTTCCTGGTAAAAGTCAAAGTATTCCATTTTTTCACTTATTTCCTGGTAAAAGTCAAAGTATTCCATTTTTTCACTTTTTTTTCCTGGTAAAAGTCAAAGTATTCAATTTTTTCACTTTTTTCCTGTTAAAAGTAAAAGTATTCCATATTTTCACTTTTTTCCTGGTAAAAGTAAAAGTCTTCCATATTTTCATTTTTTTCCTGTTAAAAGTAAAAGTATTTAATTATTTCACTTTGTTTTCCTGGTAAAAGTAAACGTATTCCCTTTTTTCCACTTTTTCTCCTGGTAAAAGTAAAAGTATTCCATTTTTTAACTTTTTTCCTGGCAAAAGTAAAAGTATTCAATTTTTTCACTTTCTTACCTGGTAAAAGTAAAAGTATTCAATTTTTTCACTCTTTTTTTCTTGGTAAAAGCGATTACCAGAAATACACGCGGCGGAATATGTCTCTAAAACACAGGCCATTAATCATGTCACATCATAATCCCAAAGCACCAAATGTGTAACATATTAGCCCGGGATTACGTATTGGTTCTCCTCCTTCATGACAGGCTCAAATCTTTCATCATGTTATTGGTATTGCAAAAGGATTTATCAGCAAAACATTTTTTTTCGTGAATAGAAAGCAAAGCTTTTGCAAGTAGTTTCAAGAGTCCAAATGCATGTAATAAAATTTATTGGTATTGCAAAAGTATTTATCAGCGTATTAGGGCTTAACACTATAAAGGGGTTAATAATCCTATGCTCTTCTAGTTCGTGAACAAAAGTCAAAAGGGTTTTCAAAAGGGTTTAGCAAGCAATTTCAGTGATTATAAATGCGGATGTGAGGTTCTTATGCAAGTATCCTGTCAGGACACTTAAGAGCTATATATCGTTCATATACCTGAAAAACCATTATAGCTGGTGTTCTCCAAGGTTTAAATAAATGGCAAAGTTCTACCAATCCATATTAGGGCTTAAACTCTGTAAAAGACTGATCACTCTCCCGCTCTTTATCTTCCTTCATGAAAGGTTGATAAATCGATATTCGAACCTTGAAAAAAATATTGTGCAACGATCATCGAAGAACTTCCAATTGGCCAATTGGCAGACTAATAAATGTGTGAAAAAAATAGCGAATAATTCTGAGCAACTTCTAAAATCTTTCTTAATCCCAGAGTATTTTCTCAGAAAGTTTTAAATAGACGAAGTTGAAAGGAGTTGAATTGGTCCTAGACGTCTAGTTTCGCTTACTTGGGGAGTAAGCCTACAAACTAGCTTGTTGTTGTTGTTGTTGTTGTTGTTGTTGTTGTTGTTGGGGGAGTAGGAAGGGTTTATGGAAAAGCCTAAAAAGGTCTGAAAAAGGTGCTCCGCGTTGAGTTAAAGAAACAGGAATTTTAGGATAGGATATTTGTGGCTTATTTATTAGAATGAAAATGTGAAAATATAGAAAATGAATATTGTGTATGCTAGACACTACAGAACAATCATTATTAATAAAATACAGCGTATTTACTTTAATTTTTGTCGGTGAAATAACTCTCTACTTGACCCTAGATTTTAGCACGGCCTGCGAGTAAGCTGGAGGTCGGATCACGCCTTGTCTGCTTGTCGATTTCTATCTCTCTCATGACATATCTCAAAGCGTCATTGTTTGATTTTCATGGAAATATGTAGAATATTATGTTTACGAGTGAATGAAAAACTCGATTTAGTGACATATTTTGAACCGGGGTATTTCTCATCTTATTCGATTTTCGCCGCAGTTACTAACTTCGTGTATTTGTTATGAATGTTATGAAATCAGATACTGTTGAACGGCAATTTGATATCGAAAAGGTAAAATCACTCTGTGTTTTATGAACTGTGTTTCCTGAGTGACATGCGTCAGAGAGGCTCCTCAGAAAATCATTGTTACTGTAATATTTTCCAGCACTTTGTGAAGCTTGTGTTAATCCAGAATTAACTGAAGGGATTAGCTCTTGGAAATGTCAGAGTTCCATTCCGAGAAAATCGAGGTTCGTGTTTCTGGTAACGAAATGTTTCATTTTTAGATGATCTGATTAAAAATAAAAATAAATAATCTATTTCTTTCTTTGGAATATATTACTTTCGTCTCATATATCTCGTCATGCTTAGCTCAGAGACGAATATATATCTTTACTTGAACTTATAACAGATCCAGCGGTATTCAAAATGAAGATATTACCTCATACTTTTGAGACTCGCATAGCTTGGTTTCGAAATCAAGAATGAATGGAAGGCGTTTACCCTCCGCGGGGGTTTTGGGGGGTTGGGTGTGGGTGGCTGATAGAAATCAACATTGTTATGAGAAAATAAAGTCGGGGTTGAATCCTTCAAGGGTCAAGAGGGATAAGGATTTATTTCCCTTCATAAATGAAATATCCCAGATTTAATCGAGTGCAATTGCACTGCAACTTAAGTAAACTCAGTTGTTTTCGTGTATGTGTGTGTGTGTGTGTATTTACTTGGATAATTTTTTAAACAAGAACCACGAAGACTCTAATGTTCAAATTCTGCAGACAGGCGCATTTAACTGTTAAGTGTACATTTGAACAGAAGTACATTCTTTGCTTTCTTGATAGTGCAGTGTTTAAAAAGGAACATTCATCATTTGCAGTGTACAGATTCGGTAAATAGATTTAAACAAAATTGTCCAGCTTGAAATTCAAAAACTAATTAAAATCCTTGCCTGAGAATTTGTTCATTATAAATGCAAAGCTTACACTAAGTAGCGTAGCCAAAAAGTAACCAAAAATTAAAAGAAAACAGAAGTGAAAATGACATTTGGGTAAAGAGAGTATACCGTATATACTTAATTTCCAAAAGTAAGCAAAAAAGTAAAAGAAAATATAGAAGTGAAAATGACATTTGGGGGAAAGAGAGTATACTGCATGTTGTACTTAATTTCCGACTAGAGGAATGAATCGAGGTCAGTCACCCGAAAATTCCGGTGCAGATCTGCTGATCTAAATATTGAAATGGAATTTTTTCTGGTGGTTAGGCAACCGGGGAGCGAGATGGATCTTGGAAGAGAAGGGCAAAAGGCTAGCAGCCTCAATCCATATACATTCATATATATTATATATATAATAAATATCTATATATTATATATATACTATATATATAAAATGTGTGTGTGTTTGTGTGTAAAGGGTATTCTCCGCCAAGGTACTCGAGTACACTTCAATCCTCCAGCCACGAATAACCGCCCCCCACCCCCGAGTCTTCTTACATACAGCTACGCCTCAGGAATGTGGCCTGGAGGAAATTCGGATCTGGAGAGGAAAGTGAAATGTAATAAGGAATAATTTGAATATGAGGAATGGTCTCTCTCTCTCTCTCTCTCCTCTCTCTCTCTCTCTCTCTCTCTCTCTCGTTTTCGTCACGGGAAATGAATTTTTTCCAGTTTTTATTTAAATTCGACAAGAAAAATAACTCGAGCATTCAGACTCAGATTTATTTATTTATGTTTAGTTTAGCACAGTTTTCCAAGCTATTTGTTCATGAATGTTCAGCTGGCTTAAGCAGAGGTCAAACAAGTTTATATTAACCTACAAACTCTTTTTATATGTTAGAATGTTATTTCCCTGTAAGAAATAATAGGCCATTCACATATGAAAGCTGATATGATAAATGTGTAGAAAGATATTCCATTTACAACATTTTCTCCTAAGAAGTGTTTTGTGACATATTGAACTATACTTTCTGCTGTCTCACTATGTATATTATTCATGCACATCAAAAACGATATGTTAAATCATGTCATGTGGATAAAAATGTATTATAGGATGAATGGACCTAATTATAACTGAAAAAGTCCACGAATAAATCTAATTTTGGAATTTTGAAAACGGTTCTAACATATTTTATTTTCTTTTCCCCAGATGATGCAATGGAATCTCTCTCCTCTCTAAAACTCAGCGATATCAGAGGCCAGAGGAACACACTCGACAAAAATCGGGTTTGCCCTGAATAGGAAGAACCGCCATTAACGAGGTACCACCTGGAAAAGACTCGAGAATTTTGTGGGAAATAATTCTTTGCTTGTTTCGCATGAGAGTAATAACTCTATATTTTCTATATATATTTAGACGCACAAAGGTACAGTAAGCATTAAAAGTGTTGCACCAGTATATGTTTATATATATAAATTAGAGCGAATTGAGGTACAGTAAGCGTTAAAAATGACGAACCAAGGCTCAGTATAGAAAATAAAAATTATTGGTTTGGGTCCTTGTGAGAGTTCATAGTTTATGAAATTATATTGTAACCAATTGTCTTTAGTAAAAAATACACGGAACTATGGCGGATAAAGTGAAGATACTGTAGATTATTTATTTCCAAAATCTTCCAGCTTACTAGAAATCAGAAACTGTATATAATCTTCACCTATTGGACTGATTTAGTAGAGGGCTGCTTAACATTCTGCTAGAGAATAAAATTATCATCACAATCCGGACCTCAAAATGGGAGATTTATATTAAAAAACAGAGTGAACGACTTATTTTTTTGTGACGTCAAGACACCACCCCTGCAGGCAAGATGGAGGAGAGCTCGCCAGTCGAATTTGACACCAACGACTCATTTCCCCTTAACTGCTCGTACCTCAACGAATCAAGTCTAGACAACAACACGGGAAACTGCACTCTGGGCGTCTTCTCCGGAGAGGTCTCCCCGATTCACATGGTAGCAAACATCGTCATGCAAGGATGCTACGCCATAGCTTTCCTGGTTGGCCTGTGTGGCAATTCACTAGTCATCTACGTCGTCACGAGGTTCTCCAAAATGCAGACGGTGACGAACCTCTACATCCTAAACCTCGCAATCGCAGACGAGCTCTTCGTGATCGGCATCCCCTTCCTGATGATCACCTCGGTCTTGGGCTACTGGACCTTTGGGTCCATCATGTGTAAACTCTACATGATCACGACCTCACTGAATCAGTTCACCAGCTCGCTCTTCCTCACCATCATGAGCGCCGACAGGTACATCGCCGTCTGCCACCCCATCAGTTCGCCCAAGTTCCGCACGCCCATGATCTCGAAACTGGTGTCCCTGACGGCATGGACCACCTCGGCCCTCATGATCGTCCCCATCTTCATGTACTCGAACACCCTCGAAGTGAACGACCTCATCAACTGCAACATCTTTTGGCCGGACGGCTTCGGCGTCAGCGGCCAGTTTGTCTTCACCCTCTACTCGTTCATCCTGGCCTTCGGCATCCCCCTCGTCCTCATCTTCATCTTTTATATACTCGTCCTGCAAAAGCTCAAGTCCGTCGGTCCCAAGGCCAAGTCGAAAGAGAAGAAGAAGAGCCACCGGAAAGTGACCAAGATGGTGCTGACGGTCATCACGGTCTACGTCATATGCTGGCTGCCCTACTGGGTGCTGCAGCTGGCCCTGATATTCAGCCCCCCTAGGGAGGGGCAGAGCCCCTTCATGGTGGTCCTCTTCCTCATCTCCTCTTGTTTATCTTACATCAACTCCGCCATCAACCCCATCTTGTATGCCTTCTTGAGCGAAAACTTCAAGAAGAGCTTCATGAAGGCGTGCACGTGCGCGGCTAGGAAGGACGTCAACAACGCCCTAGCTGTCGAGAACTCGGTGTTCCCCCGCAGGAGGGGCGGGTCCTCTAAGCCTCGGTCCGCCAAGAGCCAAGACCTCGAATCCAACGACGCGTTGACGACGCATTGTATAAAAGATGAGCCCACGACCGCCATTACGATGACCACGCGCTCCACAGTGAGCCAGGCTGCCAGAGAGAATGGCACAGAAATCCCCACGTCTCAGCTTTAGACTTCAACTTCGACGAGGACATTCTGACCTTTTCGAAGACTCAGGTAAGTCGTTCATTATCGTGTGTAGTCTCTTAATGCGCCCTGCTGCTGTGTGTCTCATTTCAATTACGCAAGGTAAATCAGATTAATTTACTGCCAGTCTAACGTTTATAAAGGTACATTTCTTGGATTTAATGGGCCTGACCAAATATCATATAATTTCATGAGCTGAAATAGAACATCAATCCCATTTACCTCACACGTAAAACGAAAAACAAAACTATTGAGTTTAGGCCATTTTGTTATCATATTTTGTCGTGCAATAAAAGTTGACGTACAATATTAACATTGTAATCTTTAATTCAGCAAAAATGAAAGGTAAAAATCAGTGTTCTTTTATCTGCTGTATAGATTTTGCTAGTTCTTTTTAGATATAAAAGTTTTTAAAAGAGGCGTTCATTGTGACTACATAAACCTAAGAATTGTTGCTTTCTGAAACTGAGATTTATTGTGATTTTATATTTATGACGTTTGGTCCTGATCTTACCCAAGAAGATTTCTTTCAAGAAAAGTTTTCCAATGTTGCCATTGCTCTCCGTAAAAGAAGAATTGTCTCTTCAAAAGAATTCTCTTTCTTTTTAGCACAATCGAAAGAAAACTGACCAGTGAAATCAGGGGGGATTGCTCTCCTATTATTTTAACCTCTGCCAAGATTAAAGTATTTGAAACTACTCAGCCCTAAATTTTTAAAGTGTATTGAACTCAACTTTCTTCTGTCTGGCCACCAGTATATCTATCTCCCAAGAAAAACAAATAATACTTGGAACATTGAGCAAATAATAATATTTTGTTTTTCTATATCTACTTTTGTGTGTTTTTCTATGTTTATATTTCGTGTTTTATTTTTGAGCTGGTGATAAAAATACACATCTGATCTGGCCCATGATCCTATCTTGTTTCTGATTGGCTGATGTACTGGAGTTGTAGAAACTAATTTTGACATCTCTGCATTATGCAGCACCCGAATGAATGGACACAAACTAAGGAGAATTCAGTACTTATCACCTACCATATTATGATTATCTCTCCATATGCTACCATATTTAGAAGCAATAATCTTTAGACGTATCTCATAAATTGATTAGTAAATGTAAATTACAGGTTAGTTTAGACTGGGAATTGCTGTTAGCTGAAAGATAGCTAGAAACTTATCAGAATGGCCGGACGACCAAATCGTTATGACCACCACGGTACAGTTTTACTAAAGAAACAGTGAAATCAAAGATTAGTTCTAAAGAGACAATGAAATCAAAGATTGCTTCTATGGAGACAACGATACCAAAGATTTTTTCTAAAGAGACAACGAAATCAAAGATTGTTTGTAAAGAGACAATGAAATCAAAGATTGCTTCTAAGGAGACAACGATATCAAAGATTGTTTCTAAAGAGACAATGAAATCAAAGATTGTTTATAAAGAGACAATGAAATCAAAGATTGCTTCTAAAGAACGATGAAGTCAAAGATTGCTTCTATAGAGACAGTTCAATCAAAGATTGCTTCTAAAGAGAAAGCGAAATCAAAGATTGCCTCTAAGGAGACACTGATCTCAAAGCTTGCTTCTTAAGAGACGATGAAATCAAAGATTGCTTCTAAAGAGACAAAGAAATCGAGAATTGCTTCTAGACAACGAAATCAAAGATTGCTTCTAAGGAGACACTGATCTCAGAGATGGCTTCTAAAGAGACTACGAAATCAAAGACTGCTTCTAAAGAGACGACGAAATCAAAGACAGCTTCTTAAGAGACGACAAAATCAAAGATTGCTTCTAAGGAGACAACGATATCAAGACTGCTCACCTATTTCACCGACGAAACCCTCCTGATCTGCCATTCGCGATTAGCCCAGTGATATCGTAGGCGGCTGATCACTGTCAGTTCCGATAAAACACATAACGGAAATTCAGAAGAAAACGCCATCATTAGGAGATGTAAATTTAGTAAAATATTGGTCTCTTTTGTAAGTTTCTCGAAGGTTACTCAGTCCTGTTCATGATGCCGTGTTCCAAGGTTTTCTGTATCTAGTCCTATAACTGGTTCACTTAAGGTAGATTCTTGAGTGAGCCCTATGCCTACGAGACGTTAGTTTGGCGGCCGCTGATTGGCTGGGAGCTGCCTACCTCCCGGTACCAGCCAATCAGCAGCCACCAAACGAACGTCTCGTAAGAATAAGGGTCATCCGAGAATCTACCTTAAGTGAATCAGTTATAGTTGGAATTTCGTCGCAGAGACGAATTATTCTTCTTATTGAAACACGAATGTCAGAAACCAGAATTTTATTATTAGAATGTTCTTTTTTTATTTCAGTTTGTAAATCTCTCTCTCTCTCTCTCTCTATGTATAAACATATATATATAATAATATATATATATATATATATATATATATATATATATATATAGTATAAACATATATATATATATATAGATTTTTTTAAAAAATTTTAATTTAATTTAAACAGATATATTATTTACATATTATTATATATATAATAATTTATATTATATATATATATATATCTATATATATATATATATATATAATATATATATGTAATAGATATATATATAATTCGAGCTACAAATGTCCTTTAATATCTAATTCGCTCTACCTCGGAATTGATATATTTTCATATATGTACCGAAGGGGAATTTTTAGTTGATAATAATTTCGTCCCCTCATGGGATCGAACCACCGTCCAGAGGACGGAAACGAAATCAGGACGGACAGTGACGTTATCAATTCGGCCAACAGAGAATAATTATCATCACATCACAACGGTGATGTGATAATTATTCATAATATACATATATATATATATATATATATATATATATATATATATATATATATATTATATATGTATATATATTATATATATATATATATATATTATATTATATTATATTACAATACAAGACCCACTGAATTCAACGGTTGCGTTCATTCGGCTAAAAGAATTGAACGGGAGGCGGGGGGCCGGGAGGAGTTCCAATTTCAGTGACAGTGGACCTACGCTACCTTTTTTCCTACTACAAACTTTCCACAGCCCCCCCCCCCCCCCCACCCCCCCCTCCTCACCCCCCACCTCCGCCATTTCAATATGGCCGCTCTCATTGGTAGTTCCCATAGAAACTGTTTTGATTATTATCCCTTTGAACCGAAAGAAACCTAGTTTCCATTACCCCCCGCCCCCCTCACCCCCCGGCCCATCCTCAAACCGGCCTACTAAATCCTAATATCTAGAAGGGTACCTTTATCCTTCCGGAGTCCTTTTAAGGATGGGGTTCTTTCGCGCTCTAGAGAATTGGAGAGCAGTTTTTTTCTTTTTTATGTTTTCTTTCCCCGGCTACTTAAAAAGAGAGTAGTTTCTTTCCTATATCATGGAGCGTTTTACACACACACACGCGTGCGCGCGCGCGCCGCACACACACACACACACACATATATATTATATTCTATATACAAGGTGTGTATATTATATATATATATATATATATATATATATATATATATAAAGTGTGCGTACAGCACCACCAAAATAAAATCCCCATTGGACATTCATTGTCATTCTGGCGTCCCATTAAACCATACACTACCTGCGAGTGGATTTGAAATGCTTAAAAAAATGAATAACTATCCTGCAAAATATCTACATTTCTGAAGAATGCTGTAACACAAATAGACGAGCTGCCTATCCCAAAGTTCTCAAAATGAATCCTAGCGTTCTCAACTTTGCAGCGTTCGCCTGCCTCCAATTACGCCAAATTATCCCTCAGCAAACATTCCCATCATGCCAAATGACCTTTAGCGTTAGCTCGATATGACCCCGAATGACCTCCTTTCCCACCCCTCCAGCAGGAGCAGCGTTCTCGTGAATTAACAAGGGCAACGAGCTGCTCTTTCATTCGTAAACAGTAACTCGTTCGGTGTGATTCCAGGGATTAGCTTCTCTGTTGCCTAATTATATCTCGGTGTTTTTTTATTTTTTTATGAGAAGAGTTTTTCCAATTGGTGGTTTCCTGTCTCCACGTGTAATCGATTGGATTATTTATTAGTGAGGATGTACTTTGTTATGCTGGAGGGAGAGAGAGAGAGAGAGAGAGAGAGAGAGAGAGAGAGAGAGAGAGAGAGAACAGGGAATCATTGCCCAGAAACTTCATAATATGTAATCTCTCTCTCTCTCTCTCTCTCTCTCTCTCTCTCTCTCTCTCTCTCCATTTGCCTATATATTTACAGTGAATGAGAGAGAGAGAGAGAGAGAGACAGAGAGAGAGAGAGAGAGAGGGGAATCATTACATAGAAACCTCATCATATGTATCTCTTCTCTCTCTCTCTCTCTCTCTCTCTCTCTCTCTCTACCCATACATTTACAGTGAATACAAAACTCATATTTTTTTTTTTATAAATTTCTTTTCAGATTCAGATTCCACGTACACCACTTTGTGCTGACAACTGGAACCACAGCTTCAAAAAATAATTAAGTAAACAGAAAAACAAAACAACTACGGTTTATAGAGAGAATATCAACCACAGTTTATCCGAAGAAGAAGAAAAATAACTCCTCATTTGAGGGAGTCAATATTTTGCTAACAAGATGTAATGTTTAGTTTTAAGAGCCCAGAGAAACTTAGTCCTGAAGTTATTTTCGTCAACGTCAGGCGAATCGTTTTGAAGGTAAAGTGTGCCATTGTTTCATAGTGTGTGCAATTATTTAATTTCTGTGCAGTTATTTCATTTCTGTGATGAAAGACTTCACTGCAGTTGCAGGAAATGATTAAGACATTGAAACAGACATACAGACGTGAATAAATAACGCTACTCCCTTGTAGTGGGATTACAAATATCAAAAAGAAAATTAAACATATTGTGGATATTTATTGAGTGAAAAACATTCTTTTCTATGTTCCCACGTAAATGATAATTTGATATGATTTAGAATGCTATTACCATGAGCTCAGGTATTTCCTGTTACCAACAAATGCCTGAGCTCATAATGAATGGTTTCTTTGTAATGCTTATCATTCATATGAAATTGTATTATCAACTACGTCATATACTTAAAAAACATTTTATTTTGTGAAAAGACTGAGGTTAAGTTGCTATGCGTTCAGCTCTTTTTACAAGTCTGTTACTGTGTCATATACATAAAGAAACATTTTATTTTGTGAAATAACTGAGGTTAAGTTGCTAAGCGTTCATCTCTTTTTACAAGTCTGTTATTTTTTTTACAACTATGGATACATCTGAGCATAATGACCCTGGTTCTTAAGTAGCTACGTAACCTACATCATTTGACATTCATTTACAGAATCCACTCACGAACGGCTGCTAAAATGTCACTTTAACTTTATCGCCAAGTCCAAATTTACCATCGTAATAGTTTCACAGGATTTACTCTCTCTCTCTCTCTCTCTCTCTCTCTCGTCTCTCTCTTCTCCCTCTCTCTCGTCTCTCTCTCTCTCTCAAAAAAAAAAAAAAAAAAAAAAAAGTACCCAATTTCGTTTGTACCCAATTCCATTCCTTAGGAGTACTCAGTTTCGTTTGTACCCAATTCCCATTTCTGAAGAGTACTCAATTTCGTTTGTACCCAATCCCATTTCTAAAGAGTAACCAATTTCGTTTGTACACAATCCCACTTGTAAAGAGTACCCAATGTTGTTTGTACCCAAACCCATTTCTAAAAAGTACCCAATCCCATCTCTAAAAAGTACCCAATATCGTTTGTACCCAATTCCATTTCTAAGTATCCAATTTCGTTTGTACCCAATCCCATTTCTAAAGAGTACCCAATTTCATTTGTACCCAAACCCATTTCTAAAGAGTAACCAGTTTCGCTCGTACCTAATCCCATTTCTAAAAAAAAAAAAGCATTACCACCCACCTCGATTACGGATCAGACCTATTCTTGGTCCAATACATTTTGGTCTAACCAGATCTGAAATCACCCCCCAAAAATTGATTTGAATCGTGCGAGATGATTTTCTCCTGCCGCCAACGAAGCAGAAGCAGTAGAAGTAGTACCCTAGAGAATCTTCATTATCATCGCGTCACTGCTTGCCACTCAGAGCCTGCGAGTGACGAAACACAATGTCATTTCCCAGTCCCGACGCTCATTACCACACCACGTCAGTAATGACTATGAATACTAATTAGTGAAATTATTCCCCCCCAAAACTCCTAATGGATGGGTGGTACTACTCCGAACGTCTCGGCGGACGTTTTAAAGTGACGTTCTATTGATTTGGGCGTCTTCCTTCCGCTTGTCTTGTGTTCTGCGTGACGTAACTCTGAGGTGACTGAAATGTCTCGTCACTGTGATGTGGGTATTATTGTGAAAGTGGGTATGAATGTGTATGAATGTATTTCATGAGTAGCCACACGTGGCAGAAAGTATGACTTCTGGGTTGTCACAAATTAATTTTGAGTCCAGTGATTGTCTGGGAAACGTAACTTTCGTAATTTTAGATTATAAAATATATAAAAAAATAACACAATTTCCATTGGAAATATATATATATAAAATCGACAAACAAAAGTAAATATGCTATACTAGTTATATGTTCGTATAATATTAATTTCGATATATATAAAATACAAATATCTAAATACATATTTGTCAGAAGACTGCTAGTAATGAAAAAAGTGCACGAATAACAAGATAATAAAAATTGATATTTCTAATGTATATGAATTAGCTAATATATATCAGCTTCATTCTTTATCCCCGGAGTATCATTTAACATTAGTGTATCATTAACCATGACTTATAAAACACTTATTTTGTTTCATTTTATATTCTTGAGGTTTGCCGCTGTTTGGTAGGATCTAACTCTTTACTTAAAAAAAATAAATGAAAATATAATAAGCCTTCACAAATCCATTCCATTCAGAGAGACATCCAGCTGTTTTGCCTTTTTCTCAAACACACTTAAATTATATTGATTATCTGAAGAAAATACAATTATTCCCTCACTGCTACAAGCAAAAGCACTCCTACCGGTAATTTGATTAGAGGAACTCTTGCGTGAATGAAGCTGGCGATGTCGTTTCCAAGCTGTAATAAAAAAAAAATCCCGAGAGAGAGAGAGAGAGAGAGAGAGAGAGAGAGAGAGAGAGAGAGAGAGAGAGATTTTGTTTTAATAAATTTAATGCGTACATTGGCGTCAGGCATTTGAGTAGGTACATAGTAACAATAATATTGTTTATATCTATAAAAAGAGAGAGAGAGAGAGAGAGAGAGAAGAGAGAGAGAGAGAGAGAGAGAGAGAGAGAGAGAGAGAGAGAGAGAGAGAGAGATTTCAAGGTAGACGCATTCCTAGCGTTGAGGTGATCACAGAGCATGGCGTCTTTCTTCGGTTTCGTGGATTTCTCGTTAACTTCAGGACTTGATGAAATTAGTTAAAAAAATAAATTAAAAAAAGAATTAAAGCGCGGGGAATAAAGAATTCGAGAGAGAGAGAGAGAGAGAGAGAGAGAGAGAGAGAGAGAGAGAGAGAGCCAATAACACCGTGTAAAATAAACTCATTTTCAGAAATTATCAAAGTTCCCAGGAAACGTCTCCAAGTCCCCAAAGGCTTTTCAATTTTGGTCAAAACTAATTATATATCAAAAACACACACACACACACAGTACAACATACTAATGGCCCAAGATTCTTATAATGAAAACATGGCTCATCTTTTGTAAACTGTCTCATGTACTAAGTAGCATCGCTCAATTTAATGCTCTAGTATTGCTCTTTTAGATTGCGATATCCAGTTTCAGGCATGAATCATTTGAGTTTGTATTCAGCTCTAAAATGTCTGAATTCATGATCATTTTGAAGGTTGGGCAAGCTTTGTCCCTCTGCTAAGAAAGCAGCAATGGTCTAATTTATCTTCCCCTTGATACAAGACAGTTGAATTTAAATTCAGAAAGAGTGATAATAAAACAGGACGAGACGGAAGAGGAAAAAACATATGTCTTCAACACAAAGACAAGCATCTTATACAAGCTACTTGAATGAGGATTAATGGATCCCATCTTATTCACCTGCCTACGGGTGAATGCGGGTGCTATATTATACACTCGCGAGACCTCCTCCTCCCCCCCACCCCCCCCCCCCCCCCCCCCCGCCACCTTCTCCATTAAGTCAGTCGCTTGTATGATATGTCAACGTCGCTGCTTCATATATTCGCTACGCACTATATTGAGGTCAGGTCACCGCCAGGTGTTCTCTCGAAAGGTCGAGAAACTCCAAAAACATCTCTGTAGCTAGAACCAGGTCATTTATGCAAGTTACCCTTATGGGTGATTATTCAAATGGTATCTGTCTTATCTGTTGCTTTCAGTTGTTGGATAGACATTTAATTTGTGTATATTGGTTACCAGACTTGATACTGTATTATATATATATATATATATATATATATATATATATATATATATATATATATAATATATATATATATATATACACATACATACACATACATACGTATATATATTATATATAAGTTAATATATATATATATATATAGATATATATATATATTTATATATATATATATATATAGTATATATATATAGATATATATATATATACATATAATATATACTATATATATATCTATATATATATATTATTATTATTATATATATCATATATATATATCTATACATATAAGTTCTTTTAAAGGTCATTTTATTAAATCAGCATTTTCTGGAGAGAATTAACTGTGTAAACTTTTTAGCAAGCATCATCAATATGGAAAATGAGTAACCTCACATCTATTAATTTAATAGACGAAAACTACGCTTTATATTTAAAGAAGGATTTGCAGTGTAAAATTGGTTATTTTCACGTTAAGTAGCTTTAAAAGTCGAATAAATGAGTAACTGTGATGTTGCTATCACATGATATTTGAGGAAAAACTGCTGACGTCAGCAGATTCCATATTTTCTCGACTGATCAACATATCTCTGATGCAGCGGTTTATTTCGCCGTCAGCTGTCAGTCGTCATCCATTGCGATTGCATTTTTGAATAAAAGAAAAAAACGACTTAATAATAATTTCCTATTTCATGATCAGCATCATGGTCTCACTTTCTATCTATCCTTCGTCACATTCCATCCTCGTCATTATCATCACGTGATTAATGAGGTTTGCGTTCATAGTGATGGGTTTTAGTCAGAAAATATATAGTGATCATTCATTGTCATTAACTGAAAACTTTCTTTTATGTTCATAAGTGTATTTCACTGTAATGAAGTGAATACCTTCATCGTCCTAAGTATATTTCGCTGTCATAAGTGTCATAAGTACTATTTCACTGTCATTAACTGTCATAAGTACTATTTCACTCTCATTAAATGAGGACTTTCAAGTTCTTAAGCATTTTTCATTGTCATTAACTGAACTCTCATTGTTATAAGCAGTAATTCAGTGTCATTAACTAAGAACTTTCACGTTCATAAGTATATTTCATTGTCATTAACTCAAGAACCTCATGTTTGGAAGTATATCAGTATCATTAACTGCAGATTTTCATGTGCATAAGT
The DNA here is from genome assembly GCF_015104395.2 of Macrobrachium nipponense. Lineage (NCBI taxonomy): Eukaryota > Metazoa > Arthropoda > Malacostraca > Decapoda > Palaemonidae > Macrobrachium > Macrobrachium nipponense. The sequence continues at coordinate 44,730,739 of NC_061103.1, forward strand.
ATATTTCATTGTCATTAACTAAATACTTTCACGTTCATAAGTGTTCATTGATTGTCATTAACTGAGACTTTCATTTCCATAAGTATTATTTCTCTGTCATGAACTGAATAACTTCATAAGTATACTTCATTGTCATTAACTGAAGACTCTCACCTTCATAACCAATCATTCACAATCTTGAACCAAAGAGTTACACATTCATAATGTTTCACACTCATTCATTTGTAATTCACATTCATTCATTTCACCCAGATTCCATACAATATTTTTCTGAAGCAGTTCGTCTATCTCTCTATCTTACGCATCGATATAAAAATCAGCCAGTGAAACGGCCAAAGTTATGTACATGAAAAGAAGTACATCTATAGTGTACTTATCGGGTGGTACACATTGCACATTGCTCCACATCCAACACTGACGAAAGGGTATGGATTAGGATTCCTCGTAGCCTTATGTATAAGATGTTTACATTCTTAACCAAAAATGTTGAAGGCCTGATGAATGAGGCCACGTCACTATCATTTCCAGTTTGGATGTGCAGAGGTCATTTGTCTGAGCCCAAGTGGGCCATAATATCCAAGGCGAACCTGACGACTGCTTGTGTCAGGCAAATGCACATGGTGGTGATCTGTTCGTGAGCAATGTCTTCTTCCCCTATAGATCTCTCTCTGGTCTGTCTCCGTTGTTCGTCTACCTGCAGTTCACAGGTCTCTGACATTGTAGAATTGGTGGCAGAGTGATATCACGACCATGTGCACTTTCATTTTCGCGTTTGGCTTGGATGTCTATGACCTCACTTCAAAATGGCTTCTGCACCAACGAGATTTAGTTTACAATTATGTCTGAAAGTTGATGTGATCAACAGGAATCCAATCAGAAAGGCACTTGGAAGAAACCAAAGGAAAGTCATAAAACAAGCTGTAATTACTGTGTGTCTATGTTTGTACAAAGAGTATCACAATGCTGTGAACAATGTCGGAACAAGTTCTCAATCTAGGAGCCTGGGCGTCTCCTTAAAAACCGGGAGCAGATCCGGGAGCTCCAGCTCTGTAGAAAAGTGAAAAAGGGAATCAAGTTTGCTGATATAGAAACGGTACGCTTATTATCGCTTAATTCAGGGGCGAAAATGACTATTTAGCAACAGATTTTTATGAATGAGAACATCTTCTCAGTGGGGCTCTCTCTCCCTCTCTCTCTATCTTCTTCTTCTTCTTCTTCTTCTTCTTCTTTTCTTCTTCTTCTTCTTCTTGGCTATCCGTTTCGTGACAGGAGAGAGAGAGAGAGAGAGAGAGGGCTCTGAACGACAGGAATGTTCACCGTCTATAGTTCACGAAACTTTTAGTCAAACGGTTTTTCCGTGCTCTTGTATATTCAGTGTTATGTCGTTAATGTTTAAATATATATACATATATTATTGTCTTTGCGTACTGTTCATGATTTAAAAAAAATAAAAAAGAATGTTAGTGGTCAGTTCATCTCTTCCGTACTTGGAAAACAAACGCTTGTATATTATATTTCTCGTTGCCTAAAGTATTCAAACCATGCTGTATTATTTAAACCATGCTGTAATAATCCCGGAAAAAAATGTGGTAGTCTATATATATTATAAAAAAACATATCGACATCTCTGTCATAGATGAGGTAAATGGAGTATTTTCACTTAACCTGTGTGAATATGTAGATGACGTCATGATTAGGTGTATACTGTATTTATGTATTTTGTGTATAAAATGAATAAAAAAAACACAGTGGGTTTTATTCTTACCTCCTTTTGTCATTTCCGCTGTTTGGGAATGAGATTTGACAAATATTTCAGAAACTGAATCAATAACAGTAATTAATTTTCCTGTTTAATTTTTTAAAACGTTCGTGTAATTATTAACAGAAATAACCAGACAAGAGAATTAATTTATTTTTATTTTTTTTTATTTTTGAAAAAAATATGTCAGAAGTTGAATCAATAAAATTAATTAATTTATCTGTTTAATTTTTGAAAACGTTCGTGTGTTTATGAACAGAAATGACCAGACAAGAGAATTAGTTTATTATTCTGTTTTTTTTTTAATATGTCAGAAACTGAATCAATAAAATTAATTAATTTTTCTGTTTAATTTTTGGAAACGTTCGTGTAATGCTTTAACGTGTTGCTAATTGAAACTAAGGGCTCAGGATAATGTCAATCATCCTTGATTAGTAATGGTTCATTAGGAGGAAACATGATGTATTTCCAATTATCTTTTATCTATCACATCTGTCTTGTCCCTCTCTCATCAATGTGGTCACCCCATCGTTCTAAATTGACCTCATTTAAGAAAAAAGAAAAATCCAGTATGGCTTGTGCACAGGTACCAGTGTAATTAACAGTCATAAAAATGAGAAATATTCCTGCATACTAGTAATGAAGTCCCAGCATATGCAATCAGTGCATTTGCCAACTTGCAGCACTACACTCTCAAATGAATTTATTTGTCTGTTTTTCAATTTCAAGAGTTCTCAAAAATTCGAAAGGTGGGGGAGTCCGTGCGCCGAATTATCAATGAAAATATATAATGCCTTCGCTTTTTGGACATTCCAGGACAAGAAGAAAGAGATCCATGTGTCTTTTGTTATTATTATTATTATTATTATTATTATTATTATTATTATTATTATTATTATTATTATTATTATTATGAGTTCTGTCTGTATCGCAAGGAAAGTAAATGTATTATTATTATTATATTATTATTATTATTATTATTATTATTATTATTATTATTATTATCGCTCACTTCTTGAATACCTTCAGAACGCAAAGCGCAATTTTATAATTACGTTAAAACTCCACAAGACTCAAAACATCTCGTGGGAGAAAAAAAAAACATACGTACGAAGTCTGGAATCTAATCACGGTTGATGAAAGGCAGGAACTGGTGTAATAAGGTCTGCAATTAGGAAGGTATACTGGGAGCTTCCATCAGTAATCAGCGCCTTATTCAAAAAAAGCGCTGGGGAGAAGGTTTGCGTATAATCCTATAGCTTGAGGAAATATAAATACACAGACACACGAACGCTCTCTTAATGGATAACAACATACAGAATATCTGGAAGTGTGCATTCGTTTTAGACTCTGCTGTTTATTCGTTTATTTACCTTTATATTTACTCTTGACACCTATTTAATTTACGCATTAAACAGTAAAATGATCTTACTTAACATTATTTTACCAAATACTTTGATCTAATTTGCCTCATCGAGAATAATGTCATGCGAGAATGCACTAGGCCGGACAACCTACCTGGGGGAAGCCGTTGTAAGGGTATTCACCACCCGAGAAACGTTTCTCTACCTAGCGGCGGATCAGCCAATCACAACGTTTGTTGTTGTCACGTGTGAGTTGTCAGCGGTGGAATTATGAGTAATTAAGTATTATCGTCATTATCGGCGCTATAGTGAGTTATTGAGCTTTGATATTACTGGTATATTGGCTTTAAACAACATAGCATCTATAGGAGTGTGAGATATAGCCGGTTTGTTTGTTAAAAGTGTGAAATTAAGAGAAATACGGATAGATCTGTCAGTGTGTTGGTGACTTCTATGGTCAAGATAAGGCTACTTTGGATACTGTGAGGCTTTTCCTGCAAGAGATCTTGGTGATAGTGTTGTTATTGGGTAAGACAGTGTCACAGTTGTTAAGGGTACAGAGGAACACTGTGATATTATAGTGAAGAAGGGAACAGACAGTGGCAAAGAGAAGGACGGTACTGTGAAAGATAGAGAAAAAAATCTCTTATTACGAATACTGTGACACTGTCACCTCAAATGACAGGTGAGTGAGACCCCATAATGGTGATAGTGATAGATTGTGATAGTGATAGACATGTGTGCCACTACCAGCCCCAGATCTGTGGACATCTGTGGCACTACCATCAATTATGACACTGATAGTGCCACCATTAGCAGTGGTTCCAATTTCAAGGAACCTCCTATTGATGAGGTTCAACATCAGATACAGCAAGAAAAAGGAAGAGAAAGCGTCGGTATACTAGAAACATAGGTTTCTCATGTTATTGCCAATAGAAAATATAAAGACATCCATCAAGAAAAGCGTTCCAGCCAAAAAGGGCAGGTGTCCATTGTGGCTGCAAGACCGAGTGCTTTCCCTCAGTGGGGGATGTGATCTGTATAAGGCTTACTGGTCAATATGGGACTAGATCTTGCAGCCAAAAAAGTGTATAACCCCTCAAGCATGGTGCCGGTGTGGGAATATTAAAATATTACAAGATTCTCAGTAGCCATTATCATACTGGTTTTTGCGTTGCGAAGGACTCCTACACCTGTTGAATGGGTAGTGGGCTGGAAGCTTGAACTTTTGAGTGGCCATGTACTTACAAGAGACCATTCCATGTCATCGGCGTTGTCAACTTGGAATACTACAAACGCGAATTATGGCGGAGTCTACTCATCATTGCTGCAACCCCTCAACCACGAAATACACCCCACCACGCCCCCCCCCCCACCCCCCACCCCCTCCCACCCCCGGCAACCCCTTATTGAAGACCCCAGTTACCTGTGTATCCTCTACTTCCCGACGAAAATAGACAAAACAAGAACTTCTCAACTTTTGGTGAGTACAACTATTTATTGCTTTTTCATTCATTATTGATTATTTCTACCCATCAGTCACCATTATTATCATCATCATCATCATCATTAATCATTATTCAGAAGTTTCTTGGGATAGCATACTTTATGTTAATTGATCTTTATTAACTATATATGTGATAGAATTGATGTTTTGGTAATTTTTGGATTTCATTATTATAGCATTAATCACCATTTCCTTTATCATTATCATTATCATTATTTTCTTGTTTGTTAGAATGATTATTAACTTACTGCATGATGTGTTTATTAATGTCTATTGATATTTGCTCATTATGTGTGGCATTATTTTTTGGTAACTTTAAAAAAAATTATATTGCAAAAGGTAAAAATAAATAAATAAATAAATAAATAAATAATTTGAAAATTTGGGGGGGTGTAGTGGGGGTGTGTTATTTTACTGATAATTGCCCATTATGTATAACATTATTTTGGGGATTTTTCTATTAATTTTGCAAAAAAAAGGGGGTTGTGTGTGTGTGGGATTTGACGCGAAATTAATTGCTATAACTACCATGTGACATAATAAAACAACCTTAGGAATCAACACGGACATTATCCAGGGAATGTTACATGATCAAATAATGAACTCTATTTAGCACATTAACAAGGGAATTGTGGTTAGATAAAAAAAAAAGCATTCGAACATTTTTACAAATATCTAAAAAATTAATTGTCTTTTTTCAAATTTTGTTTCATAGGTATAATGTGCATAGAATTACCTTACATTTGCATAGAAAATGTAATGTCATATCGTCATTGATAACGGTTTTATTGCAATATTGATAACGGTGTTATTGCAATATGAAAGGCGTTGATGTCCAGTCGCGATTTATTCATTAAAAAATAAATATGCACATAACTTGTTTCTCGAGTGAACATAGATACGTAATAATAGTTCACACCACGTAATGTTTAATAGGAATTCACTTTTTATTTATTAATAATTAAGCCTGGATATGTAGAGGATGAAAACAAAAATACTAGTTTTCGTTTGCAAAGATTGCTGTAGTTCGAAATTTATATATTTTTCAGTGCTGTGTTTCTAAACACGAAGAAATATTCCTGGAAGTTCATAATACATGTACACAAACAAATAAGAGTTGACGTTTGTTCCTGGAACATAATAGAGTTAATTATACAGAACCCGCGATATTTTCCTCTCATTGCATCATTATAATACCTATTACAAGCATTTTAGAGAATCGCACAATACCACACTCATTATCATAATACCCCGACTTCTGATGCAGTGCAATTCCTCTAATCGATAATCATCATGCAACCCTTTCATCAACCCTAATACACTTCTTATTTCAAACTTTAATATCACGAGGACTTGAATCATGCGTTGCTTTGGCTTAATCAAACGAAGTGGACCATTATAATATAATATAGCCTTTTGCGTTTCGAAATTCACGTCCCGTAATGGCTTATTGATGATGCCATTGGAATAATTGCGTTGGGGTAATGTTCTCACATTTTCTTGGATATGGTCTGAATATGCTGAGCTTAATTTGGTTGTGGGTCATTTCTCGTATGAAACAGTGGCGTGAGATCGAGGTGTTTGCCTGTATAAGTCAATGTTAGCTGTCGTTATTTGATCTTGAGGTACCAGTAAGCGTTTCGAATGATAAATAAATCATTCTCTGGGCACCCTCTTGGGGTACATTTTGATATAAGTCATGCCCAGTTAGCGTTTATAATGATAAATAAATCATTATCTGGGTACCCTCTTGGGGTACATTTTGATATAAGTCATGACCAGTAAGCGTTTCCAATGATAAATAAATCATTACCTGGGCACCCTCTTGGGGTACATTTTGGTATGTCATGAGCAGTAAGCATTTCGAATGATAAATAAATCATTCTCTGGGTACCCTCTTGGGATACATTTTGATATAAGTCACGACCATTAAGCGTTTCGAATGATAAATATATTATTATCTGGGTACCCTCTTGGGATACATTTTGGTATGTCATGAGCAGTAAGCGTTTATAATGATAAATAAATCATTATCTGGGTACCCTCTTGGGGTACATTTTGGTATAAGTCATGACCGGTCAACGTTTATAATGATAAATAAATCATTATCTGGGTACCCGAATGAGAAGGGTCACATCATTGTGATATCAGGGGGGGAGGGGGTCAGGGTATCATGATAAAATGAATAAAACTCTCTTCATGTCAGGGATGAGATGATGCAGGTCAAATGAATACAACTGATTTATTGATTTTAAGTCAGTAGAAGTGAATGATCCGTATATTCTCTCTCTCTCTCTCTCTCTCTCTCTCTCTCTCTCGCAGCCTGAAAAAGGTCAAAGAAAACGAGGAAGGTGATAACGCTCAAAGAAATCCGATTTGATGCCCTAATTTCTCATTTCCACACAAGATGGAAAAAATCTGCCTCCTAATCCAGTTGTTGAGATTTCGGTATACAAGGACGGGGGACCCTATCCTACACCCTATCCTACTCATGTTCCTCCCCTCCTTCTCACCTCTCTCCCCTTCCCCCCACACCCAGTCAGCCACCTGCTCTCATATCGTATTAATTTATACGATTTATACGCAATTTCACTCGTAATCTTCGAGTATGGAGACAGCAGACTTTCGTCTCAAAATTAATGCGCAGGAGAATCTGGTACTTTTATGTGTTTTAGAATTGTGTGTGTTGTGGGGGGGGGGGGGGGTTGTCATCAAGTCTCTACAGGATGAGATTGCTGCCCCCACGTTCTCCCCGATTTTTAATGGGCATATACCCCGATAATTCTACCCTCTCTTGCTGGTCACCTATCTAGGTGCTGACAAGTCTCGGCATTACTCAGACTGGCTGATCAACCAACCCAGGATTGTGTTACACTCTCTGTGTATATTTGTGTGTATTCCAGCATTCTTCCCCATTTCCAGGGAATTCCAGCGATGGATGAATGCCAGTCCTCTGCCTAATGTTTGCTGAATAGTTTGAATTGGTCACTGACTGCGCGCTCTGGAAGCCCTCATTGACGTTCCAGGAATCTTGAATGATCGTTTCCATGACATCTTTTTTATTCCACCTTCTTGTTCCTCCTCTCTGTTGTCAATCGCCGTTTAACAAGTCCTCATTTCGCGGAAGATCTGTCAACGGCAGAGTTACAAAAGAGTAGTTTACAAAGGCGGGAGGGTGTCTAGAATGATTTAATTAAGTTGTTTTGTAGAACGATTGTATTTCTCAGTGGCTGACTTCGACCATGAACTCGGGTGTTGCTAATAATAATACTAATAATAATAATAATAATAATAATAATGATAATAATAATAATAATAATAATAAGATAATAATAATAAATGTTTTCTAACTCATATCAGTTACTAATAATAATAATAATAATAATAATAATAATAATAATAAATGTTCTAACTCATATCAGTTACTAATAATAATAATAATAATAATAATAATAATAATAATAATAATAATAATAATAATAATAACAACAAGAGTGCATGGGAAGAAGGACTGATAAAAGTAGACGAAGAGACAGAAATATACAGAGACAGTAGAAAGACAAGCAGAACAGAGGAATGGCACAACAAACCAATGCACGGACAATACATGAGACAGACTAAAGAACTAGCCAGCGATGACACGTGGCAATGGCTACTGAGGGGAGAGCTCAAGAAGGAAACTGAAGGAATGATAATAGCGGCACAAGATCAGGCCCTAAGAACCAGATGTGTCCAAAGAACGATAGATGGAAATAACATCTCTCTCATATGTAGGAAGTGCAATACGAAAAAAAATCGTACCCATAATCATAGGAACACTAGGCACGAACCCAAGATCCCTGAGAAGGAATCTGGAACAACTAGAGGCTGAAGTAGCTCCAGGACTCATGCAGAAGAGTGTGATCCTAGAAACGGCGCACATAGTAAGAAAAGTGATGGACTCCTAAGGAAGCAGGACGCAACCCGGAATCCCACACTATAAATACCACCCAGTCGAATTGGAGGACTGTGATAGAGCAAAAAGAAAAAAAAATTTTAATAATAATAATAAGTGTTCTCACATCAATTTTTAATAATAATAATAATAATAATAATAATAATAATAATAATAATAATAATAATAATAATAATAATAATAATAAACATCAGTTTCCTGGGTTCGATCCCAGTGTGAGTTAAAAACGTATTTCCATCGCACACGATAATAATAATAATAATAATAATAATAATAATAATAATAATAATAATAATAATAGGTTTTGTTAAAAATGATTGCTGCTTCAGCACTATTAATCTGGTAGAGAGTCTTCTCAATTTTTCTGATGACGGCTTTCTCGTTGTTGCTTGGTAAAATTCGGTTGAGTCATTTTGGTTTATTATTGCTTTTACAATTCTCTCTCTCTCTCTCTCTCTCTCTCTCTCTCTCTCTCTCTCTCTCTCTCCAACATGAAGTTTCGTCCTGATCCACGGGACATTATCCAGCGATGACTGCTGAGGGAGTGAATTCCAGTGGTTGCTGTTGTTGTTGTTTTTGGTTAAGCTGACCTTGTGTCAGCACGGGCTTTTGCTCACAGAGCAGCCCGCAATTCCAGTGGCGAGTCCCTTCTCCTTATATCATGATGTTGTGGGCTCCCTAGTACGGTCTGGAGAACCTCTCCGGCAGGTCGAGTTTTCATTGGTTCCTGGGAAGGTGACTCATGTGGCGAGCGTTTTCGAGTCTTGCAGACCTTCTCAGGGGGGGAATATCACTGGGAGCCTCTTTATTGGCTTCTTCCTGAGTGACGTCACCCCTGGTATTATTTTCATAATGTGCTTCACATCCGGTGTTTGTTTGTTTCATGCGCGCTGGTACTTTCGTTGGGGGGGGGGCGTGGTCCCCTCACACACGTCGGTATCAGGAACGCTTCTTGAGTGGTATTAAGGGGAGGCTTTTACTCTGGAATAAGCAGTGCTTCTAGGAGGCGCAGACATCGTGGGTCAGGGGCTCTCTCGATGATTTTGACCTTCCTGATGATGTCGTCTCTCATGATGTCTTTCTAGTGTACTGCAAGGGCGTGCCGCCTAATGGCGCCCTCCTGGGCGTGGCAGGAGATCCTTTTAGACAGGCGCATCGTCGTCAAGCCGATGTAAATCCCAGGGCAGCATTGGGGCGGGGCATACGTATCGGTAGACAACGTTGGACTGCTTTAGGGGGTCTCCTACGGGCGGAGAGGGGTTGTTCTTCATCAGGAGGTCCTTCGTACACCGATTCTTGTAGTAAATAATGAGGGACACTCCCTTCCCTTCCTCCATAGGGCGGACGTGTTCCTCTATTATTTTCTTGATGGATGCTTCGTCCTCCTTGTATTGGTGGTGCATGAAGGCTTTGTAGAAAAGTTTTATATCCTCCGGGGGTGGAATGTTCCTTCTCTCTTCCTCCGTCATGTACCAATTGTCAAGGGCGGTTCGTGTTTCTCGGTTTACGAGTTTATTCGAGTACCCATTATTAATCAGCATCTGGGATGCTCGGTCGAGTTCGAGGTGCGTGTCCTGCCACGTCGAACAGTGTGAGAGGGCCCTCCTGACGAAGGCCCTGACGGTGGTGGTCTCGAACCATGCAGGACACTCGCTATCTCTATTTAGACTGGTGTAGACTGTTGTCGTTAGCTTTTGATTCGTCTTCGTGACAAGGACATCGAGGAAAGGGAACCGATCGTTGCTGCTGTACTTGACGGTGAAATTGAGTGCGCTGTGACGCAGGAACTGCTGTCGAAGGGCTTCTACCTCATCCTCGGTGTCGGCTTGCACGAAGATGTCATCGATATAGCGTCCGTATGTGCAAGGACATCTATGTTGCGAAAAGACCCTTTCTTCCACTTCTCCTGTGTAGAAGTTAGCGAAGAGGACTCTCAAGGGGGACCCCATCGCTACGCCGTCCTTTTAGCGGTAAATCTGTCCTCGGTGGGTGGTGAAAGGGGATGGAGCGGGTATATAGGAATCCCGATATGAGACCCCCGAACATCCCAGAAGACTAGTTAAGAACCCTGCTGGATATCTGTACGAAGAGAGCCCCTTTCACCACCCACCGAGGACAGATGTACCGTCAAAAGGACGGCGTAGCGATGGGGTCCCCCTTAGGAGTCCTCTTCGCTATCTTCTACATGGAAGAAAGGGTCTTCTCGCAACATAGATGTCCCCGCACCTCGAACTCGACCGAACTTCCCAGATGCTGATTAATAATGGGTACTCGAATAAACTCGTAAATCGAGAAACACAAGCTGCCCTTGACAATTGGTACATGACGGAGGAAGAGAGAAGGAATATTCCACCCCCGGAGGATATAAAACATTTCTACAAAGCCTTCAAGTCCCACCAATACAAGGAGGACTAAGACTCCATCAAGAAAATAATAGAGGAACACGTCAGCCCTTTGGAGGAAGGGAAGAGAGTGTCCCTCATTATTTTCTACAAGAATCGGCATACGAAGGACCTCCTGATAAAGAACAACACCTCCCCGCCCGTGGGAGACCCCCTAAAACAGTCCAACGTTGTCTACCGATACGTATGCCCCGCCCAAGGATGCCCTGGGATTTACATTGGCATGACGAAAATGCACTTGTCTAAAAGGATCTCCTGCCACGCTCAGGAGGGCGCCATTAGGCAGCACGCCCTTGCAGTACACTAGAAAGACATCACGAGAGACGACATCATCAGGAAGGTCAAAACCATCGGGAGAGCCCTTGACCCACGACGTCTGCGCCTCCTAGAAGCACTGCTTATTCTTGAGCAAAAGCCTCCTCTTAATACCACTCAAGAAGCGTTCCTGATACCGATGTGTGTGAGGAGGACCACGCCCCTCCCCCTCCAACGAAAGTACCAGCGCGCAAGAAACAAGCAAACACCAGACGTGAAGCACATTATGAGAATAATACCAGGGGTGACGTCACTCAGGAAGAAGCCAATCAAGAGGCTCCCAGTGATATTTCCCCCCTGAGAAGGTCTGCAAGACACGAAAACGCTCGCCACATGAGTCACCTTCCCAGGAACCAATGAAAACTCGACCTGCCGGAGAGGTTTTCCAGACCATACTCGAGAGCCCGCAACATCATGATATAAGGAGGACGACTCACCACTGGAATTCTACGGGCTGCTCTTAAGCAAGAGCCAGTGCCGGCATAAAACCAGCTTAATCTTCAACAACAACACTGGAATTCACTCCCTCAGCAGTCATTGCTGGATAATGTCCCATGGATCAGGACGAAACGTCGCGTTGGAGAGAGAGAGAGAGAGAGAGAGAGAGAGAATTGTATAAGCAATAATAAACCAAAATGACTCAACCGAATTTTACCATGCCCTTTGGTGTGCGTTCCTCGCCAGAAGACTCCGTAAGATTAATAGTGCTGAAGAAGCAATCATTCATTTTTAACAAAACCTGTCTACGAGAGGATCTCCTTCCGGAATAATAATAATAATAATAATAATAATAATAATAATAATAATAATAGTAATAAATGTGGCGCCGTGGAGGAGTTGGTTAGGTCTTCAATAGACTTAAGTCAAGTTAAGCAACATTGGGGCTGGTCAGTCGTTGGATGGGTGACCGCTCTCCTCGGCGTTGATTCCTTGGGAAAGGATCTTTACCATAATTTCCTCAGTCTACTCAGCTGTAAATGAGTACCTATCCCTGATGGGGTAGGGTCCAGCTATGGGTTAAATAGCAAAACTCAGCAATGATGGAAAGAAATGAAGGAATAAACGACAACGACGTAAATGGAACCTCTGGCAACAGAGGAGCTTCGTCCGGCAACCAGGTATTCAACCCAATTGAAGGGGAAGACGGTCAGGTACTTGGAGGTCGTCATCCAGCAACTGATCACCACAACGAAAGTAATCAACAGCCTGAGATTGGAGCTACAGAGGCAAAAAGGAAGAAATGGACAAGAGAAGAAAATAAGGAAATATGGAGATGCTACATCAGAAGCAACCCGACGGAGAGAGGATATAGAAGAAGATTGGATCAACATCTGGAATGAGAGGAATAACACCCCCCAAACAGAGCAGAGGCTGGCAGACCAAGTAAGGAACATAAAGAAAAAAAACTGGCTCTCCCAACAGAAAGAGAAGAAACTGGAAAGGGCGAAAATGTCACACGACAACGAATTACACGAAGACGAAACTGAGAGGACGATGCCACAGAAGACGACAGGGAGGATGAAGTATCAAAAAACAACGACACACGAAGAAACACCGACGAAGCAACAGAGAGGACGGAATGGGTAGAAAAGATTAGACAATGGATGGAGCCAGATACAGAGAGAACAAAGATCCCCTCCATGAAAGCCTACAACACCAAGAAATTAAGGGAGAAAAACAAGTGAGGTCAATGAAATAATGGGCCTAATACACACCACCAGTATCACAGAAACAAATAACTTGACATATGCAGGAGCAAGATTAGTAGCAGAACTGATGGGGATTCGAACACCAACACCACCGTCACAACCAACCCAACAGAAACCAAAACAGCAACCTCCTTGAAAAGGCGCCTGGAAAAGACAAAATCATGGTGATGAGATCTGACTTGAGTAAACTGAAAGAGATGGCAGAAAAAAAGGCTAAGAAGCAAGAAAACAAGGGAGGACTCAACGAGAATACAAAGTACAAGAGAGGGGACTAAAAACAACACAATAGAAGATGTAAAACAGAGGCTTAAGGCCAAAGCACACAAGATCCAACGGTACATGAACAGGAATAAGGGATACCAACAGAACAAACTATTCGGAACCAACCAGAAAAGACTATACAGCCAACTAAGAGGGAAGACAACCACCCAGAAATTCCTGAAGCCGAACCAAGTAAGAGACTCTGGGAAAACATATGGAGCAATCCGGTATCACACAACAAACATGCAACATGGCTCCAGGAAGTCAAGGAAGAAGAAACAGGGAGAATAAAACAAAGATTCACAGAGATCACGACAGACACAGTCAGACACCAACTAAAGAAAATGCCAAACTGGAAAGCCCCAGGTCCCGATGAAGTCCATGGATACTGGCTTAAAAACTTCAAGGCCCTACACCCACGAATAGCAGAACAACTCCAGCATTGTATCTCAAATCACCAAGCACCCAAATGGATGACCACAGGAAGAACATCCTTAGTACAAAAAGACCAAGAGTAAGGGAAATATAGCCAGTAACTACAGGCCTATCACCTGCCTACCAATAATGTGGAAGTTACTAACAGGTATCATCAGTGAAAGGCTATACAACTACCTAGAGGAGGACAAACACCATCCCCTATCAACAGAAAGGCTGCAGAAGGAAGTGTAGGGCACAAAAGACCAGCTCCTGATAGACAAAATGGTAATGAAGAACAGTAGGAGAAGGAAAACCAACCTAAGCATGGCATGGATAGACTATAAGAAAGCCTTCGACATGATACCACACACATGGCTAATAGAATGCCTGAAAATATATGGGGCAGAGAAAATACCATCAGCTTCCTCAAAAAACAATGCGCAACTGGAATACAAAAACTTACAAGCTCTGGAATAAGACTAGCAGAGGTTAATATCAGGAGAGGGATCTTCCAGGGCGACTCACTGTCCCCACTACTCTTCGTAGTAGCCATGATTCCCATGACAAAAGTACTACAGAAGATGGATGCCGGTACCAACTCAAGAAAAGAGGCAATAAATCAACCATCTGATGTTCATGGACGACATCAAGCTGTATGGTAAGAGCATCAAGGAAATAGATACCCTAATCAGACTGTAAGGATTGTATCTGGGGGGACATCAGAATGGAGTTGAATGGAGAAAAATGCGCCTTAGTCAACATACAAAAAGGCAAAGTAACGAGAACTGAAGGATAAAGCTACCAGATGGGAGCAACATCAAACACATAGATGAGACAGGATACAAATACCTGGGAATAATGGAAGGAGGAGATATAAAACACCAAGAGATGAAGGACACGATCAGGAAAGAATATATGCAGAGAACTCAAGGCGATACTCAAGTCAAAACTCAACGCCGGAAACATGATAAAAGCCATAAACACTTGGGCAGTGCCAGTAATCAGATACAGCGCAGGAATAGTGGAATGGACGAAGGCAGAACTCCGCAGCATAGATCAGAAAACCAGGAAACAAATGACAATACACAAAGCACTAACACCCAAGAGCAAATACGGACAGACTGTACATAACACGAAAGGAAGGAGGGAGAGAGGATACTAAGTATAGAGGACTGCGTCAACATTGAAAACAGAGCACTGGGGCAATATCTGAAAACCAGTGAAGACGAGTGGCTAAGGAGTGCATGGGAAGAAGGACTAATAAAAGTAGACGAAGACCAGAAATATACGAGACAGGAGAAAGACAGAAAGAACAGAGGACTGGCACAACAAACCAATGCACGGACAATACATGAGACAGACTAAAGAACTAGCCAGCGATGACAATTGGCAATGGCTACAGAGGGGAGAGCTAAAGAAGGAAACTGAAGGAATGATAACAGCGGCACAAGATCAGGCCCTAAGAACCAGATATGTTCAAAGTACGATAGACGGAAATAACATCTCTCCCATATGTAGGAAGTGCAATACGAAAAATGAAACCATAAACCACATAGCAAGTGAATGCCCGGCACTTGCACAGAACCAGTACAAAAAGAGGCATGATTCAGTGGCAAAAGCCCTCCACTGGAGCCTGTGCAAGAAACATCAGCTACCTTGCAGTAATAAGTGGTACGAGCACCAACCTGAGGGGAGTGATAGAAAACGATCAGGCAAAGATCCTCTGGGACTATGGTATCAGAACGGATAGGGATGATACGTGCAATAGACCAGACGTGACGTTGATTGACAAAGTCAAGAGACGTATCACTCATTGATGTCGCAATACCATGGGACACCAGAGTTGAAGAGAAGAGAGGGAAAAAATGGATAAGTATCAAGATCTGAAAATAGAAATAAGAAGGATATGGGATATGCCAGTGGAAATCGTACCCATAATCATAGGAGCACTAGGCACGATCCCAAGATCCCTGAAAAGGAATCTAGAAAAACTAGAGGCTGAAGTAGCTCCAGGTCTCATGCAGAAGAGTGTGATCCTAGAAACGGCACACATAGTTAAGAAAAGTGATGGACTCCTAAGGAGGCAGGATGCAACCCGGAACCCCACACTATAAATACCACCCAGTCGAATTGGAGGACTGTGATAGAGCAAAAAAAAAAAAAAAAAAAAAAAAATAGTAATAATAATAATAATAAACATCAGTATCCTGGGTTTAATCCCAGTGTTAGTTAGAAACTTATTTGTATCACACACGTGAGTGGGTTGATTCTTTCCACGATAATAATAATAATAATAATAATAATAATAATAATAATAATAATAATAATAATAATAATAATAATAATAATAATAACAATAATAATAATAATAATGAAAGTATATTTGTTCCACAATAAGGATAATGGTAATAACTAATAATTATTTTACAACAAAAATAATAATAATAATGAAAGTATATTTGTTACTCTTTGAGAACTCTTTCATCTCGCTCTTAGCTTTTGTGGATTTGCTTCAAAGTTTGGAAAGAAACTCCACACGTAAAGCGAATAAAAACAAAAGCATAGATCTCCAAGTTTTCTTTTGTTTTTGAGCTTTCGTATTCAGGCCGCGAGGAATTGCATTTGCAGCAGAATAAAAATTAAAAAAAACGAAGAAGAAAGTTGAAGGCAAAGACGTCTAATTGAATTGAATTCATTAGAATCAGGCAAACAGGTTTTTTTTCATTATGTTAAGAAACTGCTTTCGAAGGCTTTACCTTCTTCCAGTGCTTGAGAATTCGCTATGATCTGTCATCAGATAGAAATAAAACTCCTGTTTGAATTATCCCAATAGATTTATTAATGAAACTGGTCCTAGAGGCATTGTATTATGAAGGTGAATAATTTTTTGAAACTGAATATTTGCTGCTTGAATTTTTCGTTATTATATTATTATAATTTTTTTTGCAAAAACTGGTAATGATTTAGGCTTAATACAAATGCAATAAATGTATTAAATTTTTTTTTTCGTTTTATTAAGTACTACATAAACAGGTAATGGCGCTGTAATTTGATAAATAAAGTGCAATATTATTATTATTATTATTATTATTATTATTATTATTATTATTATTATTATTATTATTATTATTATTATTATTATTATTATATTGGTAAATTGGTAAAGCACACTGTTATGATTGTCACTTATTTTATAGGATTCTTCAGTGAAAATATATAATTAGTTATGTAATAAAAACAGAAAGATACTTGTAACTGAAATATATTTCAAGAGAGGAAATATTTATACTTGCATCTTTATCTTGAATACAATGTGTTTAAAGTAAAGAAAAAAACGAAAGAAAGAAAGAACAAAAACCAATTTTTCGGTCACAAATAATTGATCAATTTTCTTAAGAAATTCTTAAGGACTTAACCTGTTTTTTATACAGGATTTTCCTTCTTTAGACTGAATGAATGGGAAAAAATGGGATTCCCCAAAGTTAATGAGTTAAAAAATATAAAAGTGCCTTGTATCTTGAATGACAAGAACGGTGTTCATTGGCTCCACGCCGGCCTCTCAAATCAAATCAATCAGACAATGACCCAACTGATGCTATACATATAGACTACACTAGTAAGATGTCTTCGGACAAAGTTCGTCTTGGCAAAAAGTTTGAGAGACAACTTTCATTGTCTGGCCAAAGTCACAGATTTTGCGGTGAGTCAGCACCCACCCCTGAGGACAGGTAGTGTATTGATTTTGGACGTCACGGACACACACACGCACACACCTCAGCTGGAACGACAGATCATGAACCACCTATCATTTCTGAGAGACGATTGAGGTGTCATACAAGTCCAGGAACACGTTCTCGTAAATATGTGACAGATCTTGGGGTGCTGGGATTTTGTGTGTACGTCGTGAAGCAGTTTCGCTGGATTTTTATATTTCTTAATGAAATAAGTTGAATAAAATTTAAAATTTCATTTGTGAATATATTTTTTATTTTATTTTATTAAGATCTGGATTTTCTGTTTTTTTAGATAAGTTGGAAAAAGTAAAAAAATTAATTTGAATTTTTTTTTTATTAAGATCTGGA
Organism: Macrobrachium nipponense; assembly: GCF_015104395.2. Classification (NCBI taxonomy): domain Eukaryota; kingdom Metazoa; phylum Arthropoda; class Malacostraca; order Decapoda; family Palaemonidae; genus Macrobrachium; species Macrobrachium nipponense. Next base: position 44,748,510 of record NC_061103.1, read on the forward strand.
TTTTCCGTTTTTGTTTATTGTAAGAATTTGGAAAAAGTTCAACATTAAATCTGTGAATTTTTTTATGTTTGTTTTTATTAAAATCTGGATTTTCGGTTTTTTTTTATTGGAATATGTTTGAAAAAGCTGAAAATTTCAGTTCATTGAGCTTTGTTAATTTTTTCAATTTCTTTTATTGAAGAATACTGAATTTTGCCGTTTTTTTTTTTATTTTTTTTTTTTATTGAAAGAAGTTTGAAAAAGTTTAAAATTTCATTTGTGAACATTTTTTTTCATTTTATCAAGATCTGGATTTTCCGTTTTTTTTTATTGAAGCAAGTTTGAAAAAGTTGAAAATTTCTTTTGTGAATTTTTTAATTTTATTTTATTAAGATCTGGATTGTCCGTTTTTTTTATTGGAATAAGTTTGAAAAAGTTTAAAATTTCATCTGTGATTTTTTAAATTTATTTTATCAAGATAAATTAAGAATCAACTAATTTTGTTGTGAGTCTGCATTGTAAGGTGAGAATAGTAAATTAGGAAGTTATTGTAATAATAATAATAATAATAATAATAATAATAATAATAATAATAATAATAATAATAATAATAATAATAATAATAATGGAATTAAAATTATGACAAAAATGCCACCTAAACCGAAATAACTTAACAATACGTAACTACTTCTATTTTTTATCAATAATTAACAGTAAAAAAAGAAAATATTTGTGGCATGAATTCTAACACCAAAAGAAAAAAAAGTATAGCTCATATTTAAATATCAGTTACGAAAATATAATATAATATAAGAAAAATATATTACCTCTACTTATCCTCGATGTAACACGAAAATGTAATATAGTATGAAAAATATATTGCCTCTAATTATCCTCGATGTATACACGAAAATATAATATAGTATGAAAAATATATTACCTCTACTTATCCTCGATGTATACCTCGATGGAACCAATTGTTGTATTGCTTTAAATTATTGCGAACGGAAACGTAGCAAGATATCAAGTAGACAAGCAATCCTTTCTCCTGATAGGTCGACGCCTCTGGCTAGACCAGTCATTTTTACTCGTCGCGACTCGTGTGGGTGGAGTGAGAGAGACAGGTTTTTTTCCCAATGGTCAGATTCGGTTGGGTTTCCTCTGGGTTCCATTTTTGGCACTAGACGTCTCGACGAAAATGAGGCGGGGGGGGGGGGGGGGGGGGGGTTGCTTTGGGTCATTGATGACAGAAAAAAGGATATTTTCCTTTATAATCACATCCTTCTAAGCCACACCTAAATATCCACTTACATCCATGCAAGAGTTATTTTTTTGTATGTATAAAAGTCCGGTAAAATCTACTCATATTACGCATGGCTTTGACTTCCATATCATTTTTTTCTTTTTCTCTTTTAACCCTTACTTTGCCTCCTTGTAGGTAAGGAGGATCAAATATCCTTCCTTAGACTTATTTTTATTTTTCCCCTCCTATCCAGACAAGCTTATAAAGCGCTCCTGTTACCTGTCTCACTTCGAGTATACTTGATTCAATTTTTCTTTCGTACCGGCATATAATCTGTTCCGAGATTTTATTTTAAAAAATACACACGCACAAACGTCCTACAGTCAAGATTTCTTATAGAAAACCACACACACAAACATACACACACACTTCCATGCGTCTGGTATCCAGGCTAGGATTACGGCTCCAGCTGCAACCCCTTTCGTTCCTTTTACTGTACCTCCTTTTATATTCTCTCTCTTCCATCTTACTTTCCACCCTCTCCTAACAATTGATTCATAGTGCAACTGCTTTGAGGTTTTCCTCCCGTTACATCTTTCAAACCTTTTTACTGAAACCTTTCTACTGTCAATTTCCGTTTCAGCGATGAATGACCTCGTAGGTCCCTGTGCTTGGCATTTGGTCTAAATTCTGTATTCAGTTCAGTTCAGCTGATCATCATTGTAATATTAAATAATAAACAATGATTTTTTTAGCATCCCATTCTTCAGTTTACTTATAAGTTTTGGCTTCCCCGAAAGTCTTTGCGATCACACATCGACAACTGCCTTTCAAGAGCAAATGATTTAGTGTTACATGTAGGGTTTGTCTTGGTCATTTACGCGTATTTCAGCTTTTTAGTCTTAAACTCATCATATGTGTGTATGGTAACCAAACAAACTCTCGATCTATGTACCTGCTTTTCCTCCAAATACTTTTACATGTAGGGTTTATCTTGGTCAGTTACGTAAGCATTCAGCTGTGAAGTAACAAACGCTTGAACCCTGTATCATTTTACATTCCAAAGCTGGAGTTGATACCACAGGTTTTGTGACGAAAATTTTTCACAAATCAGTTATCAATAAATGGCGTATGAAAGATTCCAGCTTCTCTCGGCTCCATCTGACTTCCTTTTCAACATGCAATCATTCCAGCACAACTTGTGTCTCGACCTGAAATGCCTGCTCTAATATTCCGCGAACATGTCGTAAGAATTCAATTTCTTTTGTCCTTTTCCCACTCCACGACCCTCCCCTCCCCCTCCTCTTTCTGTTCGTAGCCTGCACTTCAAACGACTCTTCCCTTTCTCCTTCGTTAAAACTTTCACTTTTATACCCCCCTCTTTTACGCATCTTTCTCTCTCCTGTGCCCTCAGGTTATTGGCTGGCGTTGCTCCTGCCCGTTCAGTCTAGCAGTCTTGTCTCTTTTAGCCTGGTTTTTTTTTTTCACTCTTACCTGCGTTCACTTGATATGGTATATTTTCCGCATTTTAATTTAGCCCTGGTACATTTTTTTTTCTCTTACCTGCGTTCACTTGATAAGGCACCTTTTTGCATTTTAATTTAGTCCTGGTATATTATTTTTCTCTTGCCTGCGTTCACTTATTACTGTTTTTTTTTTTTTTTTTTTTTTTTTTTTTTTTTTTTTTTTTTTTTTTTTTTTTTTTTTTTTTGCTGAAAAGCTGGTGTTAGCTATATTGCAGTATTGGAAGGTTAGTATAGTGACTGGAATTATTATTTGTCATTGTATGGAAAAATGTGCTACTAAAATACAAATAATGAAAAATAAACACCTGGATAGAGTACTTCTATTACCATCAGTGTTTATTTAATAATAATAATAATAATAATAATAATAATAATAATAATAATAATAATAATAATATAATAATAGTATTGAGGAAGACACAGCAATACAGACCAAAATTTGTTATATAATGTTGTGTTGATTTCTATATAACATCAAGTACATATTTTGATTTATGAAATAGATATATAAAATAACATTAATTACACATTTTAGAATACTTCCCTTCCACCCCCCCAAAAAAATATTACAGATACACAAAACGCAACACATCTGCAAAAATGAAATAAAACAAAATATAATCAACTTACCCAACCTACCTGCTGAATCTGTAAACCGTCTCCCTCCTGGGTCATAGGAGCCAAAAAAATAAAAAATAATAAAATAAAATAAATAAATAAATAAAATAACCAACGCCCTTATCTCCGTGATCGCTTGTTCCGGTGTCGACAGTTGTCGATTGTCCGGGTGAAACTGTGCAGTTGCTTGCAATAAGAGGGAACTGTCTCCAAAAAGCATTCGCCTGAGTTGGATAGGTAGAGGAAGCAGTGCTGTACTGGATTGGAGAGTTAGTATGTTAGAAGCACGGGTGGGAATTTCTCTCAGTCTTGGGTTGTTCAGTTTGGGTATTGTTTTGTGAGGGATTATGGTGAATGTTATTATTATTATTATTATTATTATTATTATTATTATTATTATTATTATTATTATTATTATTATTATTATTATTATTATTATTATTATTGATGCAAAAAATTCCCAAGTGGAGGAGGAATTTACATTTTACAGCTCATCATTTCCCAATTGTCGTGTTCCCCAAACCTTCAAAAAATAGATATTGTTGCTGAAGACTACAACAGAGAGCTTTGTCTGTGGTAGCAGAGAATGGAGAGAGAGAGAGAAAAAAAAATATAAAAAAGAGGGGACTCTTAGAGTTTTTTTTTTTTCATGCCCTTCCTGTGTAACTTTACACCATAGGGCTTCACGTTTCCTGCCATGGAAAAACATCGTCGACTGTCAGTGCTCTTCTTTTGTTTGACGTTTCTTCAAAAAATGAAAAAGGGAAAAGAAGAATAAATGAATAATAAAAAATTAGATACCTTCAACTTTCAAACTTTAATAATAAGCTCTCGTATAATGTTTCGGATGAGTCTGTTAATCGTGAATTGGATTCTTTTTGTTTGACATTTCTTTAAAAAAGAGAATAAATAAATAAAAAAAATTAGATACCTACAACTTTCAAAGTTAGATAATAAGCTCTCGTATAATCTCTCGGACGAGTCTGTTATTCGTGAATTGGATTCTTTTTGTTTGACGTATCTTAAAAAAAGAGAAAAAGAAAAAAAAAATAGATAAAAAAAAATTTAGATATCTTCAACTTTCAAAGTTTAATAATAAGCTCTCGTGTAATCTTTCGGATGAGTCTGTTATTCGTGAATTGTATTCTTTTTGTTTGACGTTTCTCTAAAAAAAAGAAAAAAAAGAAAAAAGAATAAATAAATATATAAGAAATGAGATACCTTTAATTTCGTGAATTGGATTCTTTTTGTTTGACATTTCTTAAATAAATAAATAAATAAATAAATAAATAGATAAATAAATTAGATACCTTCAACTTTCAAAGTTTAATAATAAGCTCTCGTTTAAGCTTTCGTGTGAGTCTGTTATTCGTGAATTGGATTCCGAAAGCGTTCGCGTTGTCCTTAATTAAAAAGATTTTTTATTTGTATCGTCTTGTTTTCAGCGATGAGTTGACCTCCCTCCGTTGTGATGATCCAGGCTGGCTTAATTAATTGTTCTTTGGCCAGGCTGTTGTCAACAATATTCCAGGGGTAACGAAGGCCACAATCACTGGGAATCTTATCAGGGGTGAAGTTATTTCACCTGCTCGAATTGACGTGCAATGAGTAAGTTTATTTCAGATATTCTCGAGATTCTGAATTTTTTTTTCACGGTCTTCAGGGGAATCATATTCTTTGCATTGCGTTTTCATAAACGTTCATTTAAGTCTTCAATTCAAGAATAGAGAGTGTAATGCCAGATCGGACGTATTGTTGTTTACTTGGTTTCTGAGGGAATGTGGAACGAGTTTAATGAATACAAATTCAGTTCCAAGTTTGCTTAAATAAATAGCGTGCAACCTGCTTCCGCCATGCATATCAGAAGATTCAAATCCGTAATATCTCTCAACAGTTTCTTGTTCTTGAGGTTTAACAATGATATATTTTCTATTTATGAAAGCGGTTATGGACGGTGAAGAACGTCACTGGAAAACCACAAACTATCTGGGTCAAAAGAGCAATTATTAT
>NC_061103.1:44758885-44786385 GCF_015104395.2 Macrobrachium nipponense
TTTTGTGATGTTTGCCAGTTTGGTGATAAATATGACTCATTCCAATGAAGTGATTAGTATTTGTTTGTTTATTTATATGATTTTGGGGGAGGGGGGTGAGAGAGGGCAAGGTTACATTGGAGTAAAACACTAGCTTGTGCGTGTGCGTGTGTCCCAAGAAATGATGTACACATTCAATATGCTTACGAATCTCATACATAAAGTGAGGCTATGCACGGGTTCTCTGCAGTGAAAAAAATATGTATACATGAGGTGTTTACTAGAACACATGACTGGTTACTTTTCCAGAAGGTGGAATTATTTCACCACAGTGCATGAACATATACTTGAAGACGAGCTACCACAGTGTAAAATTTTGTCTGATATAAAAAAAGATTATTTTGTTTTAAAAGAAAAAAAAAATACACCCGTTTATTTTCATATTTTATAAGCCACTGAGATGAGAGAGAAGTAAATCCTACAGATTAATATTTTCCCACTCCCACTTTAGATGTGGTCTTGTTTTACTGCCAAGAACCAGAAGTTCTACATTGACTGTATATTGTGAAACAATCATTGCAACAGAATGTTATAGAAGCCCATGTTAACTTTAAAGGTTGCAATATTGATTAAAGATTGGTGTCCTACATTGCATTGTTTACGTCTGACTTTCTGCCTACCAATTTGTCTTTAGAAATGTATTTTTCTCTTTCACAAATTAAACATTTGGGTTAAGATACAGTATAGTGCAGCAAATTGAATTGAAAAACTATCAGTCCGATGGCTTTGCTGATTACGAAAATGCATTTGATCGGGTCCAGGGCCCGAAATTATGGAAAGCCCTGTGTCACCATGTCATTCCTGCTAATATGTAAAGCTAGTTTGAATTATCTATGAGCCAATTAGATGCAAAGGTATTGTTTGGTAGGGTCCTGTCAAATTAAAATGCAATGACTGGTGGGGCGTTTCAGTAGGAATGTTATTTCACCTTTGCTCTTTGCTTCTCTCGTACATTGTCAGGATGAAAAGGGTGGTGAATCTGATGTAACGATAGAAACTTGGATAGGAACTTGGCAGACTAAAATGGGCAGATAATGCTGTTATTGTCTGTAAAATGTCTGCACGTTTCCTAAGCTTGATTAATAGAATTCATATTGTTTGTAGAGAGACGTAAGTCCAAATAAAATGATAACATAGCAGAGGTAATAAATGAAATATGCACAAGAGGGTGACATACAATTCGATGGAAAAATTATCAAAAGAAGTTAAATCCTTCAAATATTGAGGGACAATGGCATCCAGCCATGCAGTGCAGGTTCTCAGACAGTACTATATGGGAATCAGGTAAACTGTAATTGCAAACTAAAGTAATATTATGCATAAATGTAGTACAATCTGTTTAGATATTGGAACGTGGCTCTTGGTATGACAATGAAAACACATCTGAGAGATTCCATACATAAATCTAGTACAATTTGGATTGCTTTACTGACATGAATCTTGGTGTAACAATGAAAGCACATCTGAAAGATTTCATAAGTTTGAGAGCAAAGCTTTAAATATAATAAAAAAGAATAAAACGAATCAGAAGGCAGGATAAAGTTAGAAATAATACTATAAGGAAAATTATTGTTACATATGTAGACGAGCTGATGTTGCAAGAGAAAAAGAGTTGGCTGTGTCAGTTTTTCACTCAAACTAGGGGAGACAATAAGTGATAGTTTTAGTTTAGCTCTTTTAGCCACCCGAGACATTTAAAGACCTGGATATATTTGACGAAAGCTATTGGAAGGAGGCTGGAGATGAGAGAATGTTCATAGGGGATGAAACATAGTGAAAACATGAATGGTAGAATATCCCTGAGGCCTTTAGTGTCCAATGGAATTTTGGAATATTGGATCACCTATCCCCAGATTTGGTTTCTCGTGTTAATTAAATTAAGATATAGCTTCTATGAATATTTTGTGAAGTTAGAGAAAGATAACTCTTCCTTATTAACATAGGACAGCTGTCTGCATCACTGCTATTGATAATCACGTCCTCAGACAGAATATGTGTCACATTTAGTATGAAATGAGCTGGCCACCATTTGTTGGTATTAATCCCTCTATCACCGTCGGGGAAAACATGGGATAAATTATTACAATTTACAGCAAGAAGTCTAATTTTAGATCAGCCTCTCCATTGTAAAAAATTGCGTGATTTTCAGTAAGTAAAACCACACAATATCAAGACCAAAGTTCTCTCTCTCTCTCTCTCTCTCTCTCTCTCTCTCTCTCTCTCTCTCTCTCTCTCTCTCCGTGATAAAAGTTCTCGTAGTAGTGAAGAAAATACGAATTGTTGTAACATACTGGCGACTGACCCTGGGGCATCTCAGCTCATCTGGTATCCCACCTTTACCTGTATTACTAAAAATAATTACCAGCATCGCATCCTATAGATCATCATCAATAAACCAGACAGTAGGCTACAATATCTACGCCTGGAACACTTGCAGTGGCAAATATTACACAGAAATGACATATATTTACAATGCCACACAATTTCCATACGTCCACAAATAAATACATCACTATGATGAAACTCGTAATGAAAATGATGTAACTGAATTCTCATATAAACAATAAAAGTTAACTTAGTTTATCGTGAACATCACGGCCCTCATTTATAAACATCTGTAGAGAGCTAGAAGGAGAAACGTTTTTCCCTGTTCATTCATTAGATGATGCTATTCAACCTCATGAAAGAAAATGTCAGGAAAGTTCACTTGAACAACTTTGCAGTCCAGATTTTACAGAAAAAACGATTGCTTGAATTCTGACTTTTAATCATAGAAGCCATTTCTTATGGCTTACTGAACATTGTGTTTTATATAAATGGGTATATACATATCTGTATGTACATATGTGTAAGAATAATTACAATTATATATACATATACATATATATAATATATAATATAATGTATATATACACATATATGTATATGCATGTATGTATATATATGTATATATATACATACGTATATAATATTATATATATATATATATTATATTATATACATATACTATATAATATACGTATGTATATATATCATAGATGTGTGTAAGTAAAGATATATATACAAAGATATGATCAATTTAAGACAAATTTTAAAATATTAAACTTTACATTCATGAAATTCGTCTTTGCTAAGCAATTTCAGTAGCCATACATAGTAGAACTATAAAGACATTCATTTCCATCACAAATAAATACAATTAACACATATCATCGAAGAACATAATTAAGTATACATATATATCATCCTGTCTCAACAAACAGAGCACAACACCAACTTAGATATTTGGGACATCCACTAAAGCTTTCTTCGGTTTTTTTTATTACTTACACAGGAATGTTAGCTCGTTTAGTAAAAAAAAAAAGAAAAAGAACCCTCCCAACTTGATCCTCAATCAGTCGTTGACCTTGACCAAACCGTACACAAAGTTGAAATGGTAATTTCTACAAGAATGTGCAACGTCAAATATGAAGGATGATCACACTTAAGACTAAGAGGTTACTCTAAAAATATTCCGTTGACACAGCGAAGGGAACAATCAGATACGTGATGACACCAGGAAACTCATATATACTCATGTTTCGAATGTCGACATCCCAGAAGGAAACTGTGGAGGGAGAAGCTACATACAACATAATATCATAATCTTGAGTCTTCGTAGTATTCCCCAAAAAACAAATAACTCTCCCTTTTCTGTTTATAGACTTTCTATATCTATACCTCCACTGAGGTCATAACCCATCACTTGTTATTATCTTGTTCTGACGAACATAAAACATTCATTTTGTCTCGATATTGGACCTTGAAAATTCATATATTATGGGAATCTTTGTAAACCAGACATATGCTAACATAATACATAATACATAGTGAATAATGATACACAATCTTCATACTACACCTCTGAAGATACTTGCACATTGAGCAAATAGCTTGAGATTTTACAATGAGGTTCCCTCTACATTGTTTCTGAAAATACTGAGAGAGACGTGCAAAAAATGCATTCTTGACACATTCTTAGCCTTTGTACAATCATTATCTTCGTAAACCACGAAACTGTCATAATATTCCAAACTCCTCAATTTCCAGCTGCCTAGTGTTGATTTTCTCTGATCCTACTGAATAACGTATACACAGGGTATTAGAGTAAATGGACATCTTCCATCTTTTCAAACGACTTTTGCAATGTAAACTTATGATATCCTTACGAATTGTTTTGCGAAAATCATCATACAGATGAAAAAAATATTCTTTCCATGATGCGTCTAACCTTCGCATTTAGAGCAAAGTAAATTAACGATTTGAAATGGTATTATTTCTGCTGTTCTTTTACCTTTCACGAATACTTTGAAAGCCCTTATTCTTCACTGACACTTCAAGAATGAAGGAGATGTCAAGTTTTTACTATTGTTTCACTATCGTTGCCTTCTGTAATTCATCAAGACAAAAAGCACTGCGAGAACTCAAGACAGTTCAAAAGGTACGAAAAGACTCGGGCCGCCTCGCATTAGTAAGTTCTGGTTGGCACTGATATATTGCCAGTCAGCTAATTCATAAATCCACGTCTCACCTCATCCCACATTTTGTCTTCCGGCCGCCATTCGTCAAAGCAAACCCTAAATGCATTTAGTTCTCTTTGTCCGCAGGCATGAATTCTATTCAGTGCTATTCCGGCTGAGCCCAGACAAAAAGACAAATGAATGTAGTCGAGTGGAATGCCACGCATATTTTCAGCCTCGGCCAAATGTTAATCCCTCAAATAAAAAGAGGTCATTTCGGTGGAAAAGGAATAATGCATTATATCCAGTATCAAAGAACAGATATATTTCCAGTTTGTATCGTCCGCTGGAATACGCCAGGCAGCAGAAAGGTAGCAGTGTCACAATACATAGTACATGCACGTGTTTATTTGTATGTACATTACATACGTGCACGTTTGAAGTCTATCAAACTTTATGTCACTTGCAAGACTTATTGTTGAGCTAATGAACTCGCACGGCTTACTTGTAATAAGAAATTCTTTTTCTTTACACTAAGAAACTTTGGCGGCCTCTATCTGCTTTCTTAATTTTCTGACAGGCTGACAAATATCTGCAACCTATATATATAGAATTATATATATATATAAATAAATATATATATATATATTATATATATATTATATATATATATATTGTGACTATATATATATATATGTTTATATATATATATTGTTACTGAATCCCGTGTTTATGGAAATCAATACGACCGGTTGCTAGCTCGTAGCTCCCGCAGGCACCTTCACAGTTATAAAGAAGTAACCAGTGTAGGTGCCTCCTCCTCATCTCATTGAATTAGGTCAGGTAGCCGCGGACCGGGGGACCTCCCATTTCTGATGGAGTGTTCGTCAGCATGTGAAATGACCTTTGCGCTGGTGGTCGTCATGGCGGTGGATTGTTCTTTGCTCATGCCCCCTTGGGAAGTGGTGCCCTCATTGGATTCCCTGTCCCTGATGTGAGTTCTTATTCTAGAAGAAGGTCCTCTCTGGCGGAGCGGGAACATCGAGTTCTCCGGACGCAAGGCTTGGTTCACCTCCCTCTTGGTGGCGCAGGTACAAGCCTTCATGAAGCTCTTCTTGAAGTTCTCACTCAGGAAAGCGTACAAGATGGGGTTGAGAGCCGAGTTGATGTAGGAGAGGCATGAAGAGAACATGAAAAGAACCACCATGAAAGGTTTATGTAGCTGTCTGGGTGTGCTGACTATCAAGCTGAGCTGTAGCACCCAGTACGGAAGCCAGCATATGACGTAGACTGTGATGACCGTCAACACCATCCGTGTCACCTTTTGTCGCGACTTCTTCTTCTCTTTGGACTTGGTTTTGGGTCCAACTGACCTCAGTTTGTGAAGGACTAAGCTATAGAAGATGAGGATGAAGAAGACTGGGATTCCAAAAGCTAGGGCGAAGGAATAGTGGATGAAAGCCACTTCGCTTCTGAGACCATCGTTACCTTCGGGCCAAAACATGTTGCAGTTGTCGAGTCCGTTGTCCTCGAGGGTGTTCGAATACATGAAGACGGGAACGATCATCAAGGCTGAGAGCGTCCAAGCAGTCAGTGATACAAGTTTTGAAATCATCGGCGTTCGAAACTTTGGCGAACTTATCGGATGGCAGACTGCTATGTACCGGTCAGCGCTCATAACCGTTAAGAAAAGCGAGCTGGTGAATTGGTTCAGAGACGTCGTAATCATGTACAACTTGCACATGATAGATCCAAAAGGCCAGTGGCCTAACATAGAAGTGGTCATGAGGAATGGTATGCCGATGACAAAGAGCTCATCAGCAATTGCCAGATTTAGAATGTAAAGATTGGTTACTGTTTGCATCTTGGAGAACCTCGTCACGACGTAGATAACCAATGTATTGCCACACAGACCTGCAATGCAGGTGATGGCGTAAAACATCTGAGTGATGACGACTAGAATAGTGTTCAGCCCGGCCTCCTCGCCAGTGAACAGACTCCGGCTGCAGTTTTCCTCACTGAAGTTGTCTGTGCCATTGTACAGAAGGAAAGAGCAGTTGAGAGGAACCAGGTCCTCCAGATCGGAGAAGGTCTCATTAAAATCCATGATTAGATGGGTTCTCCTCTTCTGGGCGTGACTTGCTAAGCTGCAACGGTGGACCTGTATTCCTTCTCACATTGTAGACGATTCATGGTGTGGCCAGTGTAAAGTTCCTCCTAGCTAAACTCCATTTTCTTGGCAGCCACCAGGGATGGAGGGAACACCTGCAAAATAAGTAGTCTGTTAATGTATGAATAATCAAATATATCTATTATATAACCTATAGTTACGTTGTTTAACATATACCATATATAACAAGCACCAAACTTTCATGTACTGTAAATTTAAAGTTAATCAAAAGAATCTTTAAATATGAATTTGACTTTGACTCATAATCCTAATGTTATGGCTTCATTTGATTTAATGTTGTTGGGTCAATTCGACTTGCATTTGAGACTGAACCCGGCAACATATGATCATTGTTATTCAATTTAGTTTATTTTCCACAATTAGTTTTTCGACTAGTCATTTAAAGAGCCGTAAGTAGGGAAAGGAGAAAGCATGGAAAATATAAATAAAACCTAATGCAAAACCTACTTTGTATGAAAGCTGTAATAATTATAAATAGATATAAAACTATCATCATCATTAAATTTTATTATACAAACCTCGTGTATGAAGGATGAAACCTTCAGCATCAATCATATTTAGCCATACATTCAGTTTTTTACTTGTTAAAATACACTAGACATGTTACGCGTAAAGGACAATAATAATGATAAATTCCGTCTTATTATTATTATTATTATTATTATTATTATTATTATTATTGAGCAATTTCACCTGCGCAACAGGTAATAAAAATTGACGTATATCTGACACAGTAGTTTTTAAACCGTAGGTATATACATACATACATACATACATACATACATACATACACCAGCTAAATATAATTACTGTGCATGAACGAAAACGAACTTTGCGGCCTCCCGCCGTCTGTCACTTTTATCAGCGTCCTCCCCTCAGTGAAAAATCTTAAGAGAAGAACTGATGGAGGCATATGCAAGCCAAGAAGAGAGAGAGAGACCCCGCTGATGACAATCGCTAAATTAAAGTGGGCGGGGTCTTTTCAGCAGTTAATTAGTTCTTAAGAGCCACGGTTGTTTTATCTCTTTAATCAGAGGCATTTCTCTCTCTCTCTCTCTCTCTTGCTTGGTGAGTCGTACCCGCGTGAAGTCAGATTAATCAACAGATATCACAAGTTTAACATACGACTAGAATTTGAGAAATATCTAGAAGTGTTCGTGAACTATCGGTGATAAGATTAGTGTGAAAATAGTAGGATAAAGCGTCTTCTAAGTTAGTTTATCAAGTGTAATACTATAAATCAGAACAAGATGGCAGTAAGTTCCAACTGCGGGAAGAGGTGGCGTAATTTGGCGTGTCTAGCAGATTCGCAATACGATGAGGTAGCAGGAAGGGAACTGGCATTTCTCATCTATGAAATCAGCAACAGTCCTAACCAAAAAGATACAAAAGCATTCATAGATATATTAGAAGGATATAATCCTTCAAACTGGAACAAATCTAATGAAAACATCTTGAAAATAATTGAAGAAGTTCCAAATAAAATCCAAGTGGTCAAGAGACTCATAAAGAAAATATACATAAACCAACATATTCCGACAAAGAAAATGAATAAGGTGAATCTTGTGAATATCCTAATTGATGCATTAGGAAAAAGAATGCCAAAAGCATGCAAACTGTGTAAGGTTTGGTATAGCATAGTCAATCCACAAAACCTAATCAGAAAATGTGCTGCATGCAACATTCCGACCCATCCACAGTGTGCTGAGGTAATACAAGATTTGAGAAAAGATACAAGAATTTTTTGTTCAACATGTCTATCATGGATAGACAATGTTATTAAATCAAGATTGAATGTACAAATAGTTGAGGATGAAGAAGAAGAGGAAGAGGAAGAAGAAGAAAAAAAAGAAGAAGAGGAAAACGGAAGAGAAGTAAACAAAAATGAAATGACAGAAAAAAATAAGGAAAACAAAGAACAAGATAAAAGTATGGATGCAGAGATACTCATTGATACTACATATGAGGCAATAAAGCAGCATACCTACGAAGAAATAAATTACGATATGACAACAGAAAAGCAAATCCCGAAGAGGCTCTACCCAGATCTATACAATGACGGGAAAAGAAAAAGGAAAAAATAGACAAGAAAGACAAAATCTGCAACCTTTTGAAAAGAGGGAATTGCAGATTTGGAGAAAGATGTTACTACAAACATCCTTAAGATATGTCAAAACTATGAAATATATGGTAAATGTGCATACTTAGATGGATATGGGGATGATTGCAGAGATCTGCATCCAAAAATATGTAAAAACCTAAAAGAAGGAAAAGGATGTAAGTTCGACAAAAAATGCAAATATATGCACCCTGTAGCCATGAATCATAATCAAATAAATAACCAACCAAGTAATAAAATCCAAAATAAGAAAGAAACAAATAAAGAGAGAAATCAAGAATATCAGGTAAAAGAGAAAAGCAAAACCACCAATGAGATATGCAGAGGTGTCAGCAAAAAATTTCAAAGCATCAGCTCCGAAATTCTACTCAAGAGATAACTGTATTTATTATGCAAGAGGATATTGCAGAAACGGAGAAAATTGCAGATTCAGACACAAAATGAATAATTATGATGAAGGAAGATCAAATATTATTGAAAAGTTGGATTTTTTAATGTCAGAATTTCTGGAAATGAAAAAAAGAACAACATACCAGAACAGGAAAGAGACATGGGAAAATCCTTATTACTACCAGTATTAAATGAAGGAGAAACACGCAAACCATCATAGTGATGAATGCGCAGGGTTTAGTTACGAGTAACTCAAAAAGCAAAATAGAGTACTTAGAAGAACTAACCCCAAAATGAAAGAAAAATAGATATAATGAATATAAGTGAAACCTGGTATTCCCAAGAGACTGGGAATGATGATCAAATAAAAGGGTTCCAACTTATAGATCAGATAGAAAAATAGGAATCAAGGGGGAACCGCAATATATGGGAAAGACAAAAAACAAGGAATATATGAGAAATATAGTAACTCAGAATGTGAACTAATAGCGGTAGAATTTGAATCTGAAAAATTGATGAACATAGTAATATATAGACCTCCTAATACTAAAGAGTTTGACTTAATAATTGAAAAATTGGATGATATATGTAGAAATCACAAGGACTGGACTATTCTCCTATCTGGTGACTTCAACTTTCCTTTCGTAGAATGGAAAGAACGAATAGGAGATTGTGGTTGTACTTATACATATAAAAAGAGAGTAATAGTAGTGCAGAAGATAAGAGGCAATTTTGAAAAAGCTATTAGATATGCTACTAGAATACAACATTCAACAAATAAATCACCTGCCAACAAGAAAGGAAAATACTTTAGACCTAGTATTTGTGAACGAGATGAATTATGTTAAAGAAATAATAGTTTATAATGCGAATATTTCAGACCATAATGTCATAGAATTAACAGTTCATTCCAAAGCAAGTGAAAATAGAGATAAGCAAGAAATGAAAAAGTGGGAAGGATATGGGAAAATACAACTTCTACAGTAAAAATATAAAAATGGTCAGAAATTAATGAAGAATTAAACAAAGATTGGGATAACATTTTCTTCATTAAGTGATGACAGAAGGGTAAATACGGAGATATTATATAAAATATTGGAGAAAATAGTGGGAAAAATATATACCGAAGAAGAAAAGTAAACATCATTCATGCATACCAAGAGACAGAAGGATCTTGTTCCAGAAAATCAGAAAGTGGAAAAAAGGTCTTGCAAAAGAAAAAAATGCATGGAAAGTTATAGAACTAAAAAGTAAGATAGAAAATGCAGAACAAAAGATTATACAATCAAAAGAAAATGAAAAACGGGACTTGGAAGAAAAAACCCTATTAAATATCAAGCAAAACCCCAAGCTATTATACTCATATGCGAAGAAGATGAATAAAGAAGAATAGAAATAGGCCCTCTGAGAATTGAAGGGAGATTAACGAATGAAAAAAAGGAAATTTGCAACATACTGGCAGAACGATATAAGAGAGAATTCACCCCTAGAATAGATAATGAAGATAATGATATAGAAGTAAGGATGAAAATAGTGAATATTTAGCTGACATAGATATTAATGAAGCTGATATTGTGCAGGCTATTTAATGAAATTAAAAATGGAGCTGCTGCAGGGCCTGATGGAATTCCTGCTATTTTGTTAAAGAAAGTAGTTCATTCTATCGCAAAGCCACTTGCAATATTATTAAGACAAAGTGTAGATACAGGCAAGATTTATGATGAGCACAAATTAGCATATATTACCCCTACTTTCAAAAGTGGATCAAGACTAGAGGCAAGTAATTATAGGCCTGTGAGTCTAACATCACATATTATGAAAGTGTATGAAAGGGTAATGAAGAAAAATATTATGAAACATTTAATAAAAAATAATTTGTTTAATAAAGGACAACGTGGTTTCGTACCGGAAAACGTACACAAACCCAACTGTTAGTCCACCGTGAGAACATATTCAAAAATATGAAAAGCGGAAATGAAACAGATGTGGTATTTAGACTTTGCAAAAGCTTTTGATAAAGTAGACCATAATATATTAGCGAAGAAAATTAGAAACACAATATCGTGGATAAAGTAGGAAGATGGTTAAAAGAATTTTTACACAACAGAAAACAGATAGTTATTGCAAACGACGAGAAATCGGATGAAGTCAAGGTAATTTCGGTGTGCCGCAAGGTACGGTGTTAGCTGCAATACTGTTTGTTATTATGATTGAAGACATAGACAATAATGTGAAGGATTCGGTAGTGAGTAGTTACGCAGATGACACAAGAATAAGTAGAGAAATTACTTGTGATGAAGATAGGAACGCTCTACAAAGAGACCTTAACAAAGTATATGATTGGGCAGAGGTAAATAGGATGGTATTTAACTCTGATAAATTTGAATCAATAAATTATGGAGACAGAGAAAGAAAGCTATGCATATAAGGGACCTAATAATGAGACCATCACAAATAAAGAAGCAGTTAAAGACCTTGGTGTGATGATGAATAGGAACATGTTATGCAATGATCAAATAGCAACTCTGTTGGCAAAATGTAAAGCAAAAATGGGAATGTTGTTACGGCACTTCAAAACAAGAAAAGCTGAACACATGATTATGCTTTATAAAACATATGTTCGTAGTCCACTTGAATATTGCAATATGATATGGTACCCACACTATCAAAAGGATATTGCACAAATAGAGAGTGTACAAAGGTCCTTTACAGCTAGAATAGAAGAAGTTAAGGACCTAGACTACTGGGAAAGACTACAATTCTTAAAATTATATAGTCTAGAAAGGAGAAGAGAACGCTACATGATAATTCAGGCATGGAAACAGATAGAAGGAATAGCAGAAAATATCATGGAACTAAAAATATCAGAAAGAGCAAGCAGAGGTAGATTAATAGTGCCCAAAACTATACCAGGAAAAATAAGGAAAAGCACACAGGACATTAATCCACTACGCACCAGCATCGATAATGCAGCGTCTATTCAATGCGTTGCCAGCTCATCTGAGGAATATATCAGGAGTGAGCGTAGATGTGTTTAAGAATAAGCTCGACAAATATCTAAACTGCATCCCAGACCATCCAAGATTGGAAGATGCAAAATATACCGGAAGATGTACTAGCAACTCTCTGGTAGACATTAGAGGTGCCTCACACTGAGGGACCTGGGGCAACCCGAACAAGATGTAAGGTCTGTAAGGTCTGTAAGGTCTCTCTCTCTCGCTTGACTCTATTTCATCTCTCTCGTGTCAGTATGGTGAAAGACTAAAAAATGAATATATAAAAATGAGATATATTTTATATTTCCAATGAAAATATTGTTGCAATGAGTTAACACCAAGTCACACATTATTTCTCTCTCTCTCTCTCTCTCTCTCTCTCTCTCTCTCTCTCTCTCTCTCTCTCTCTCTCTCTCTCATTATTAATCTGGTTTCTGCTCGTTTATCATAGCTTGTAGTATTTTAATGATGCTTGCGAATACATCTTTCCTTTTAGCTATGGTTAATTTGTAACATTTTCCTCAAATAATATCCTTTCTAGGTTTGCATATTTTCGGCCTTCTATTTATATTACTTTTTTTTCTTTCCTTTACTTTTCCTATTACTCTTTTTAGTATCTCTTTGCACTTTCACATATATTACCATGATTAATTTGTAATATTTTCCTCAAATAATATCCTCTCCAGATTTCAATATTTTCAGCCTTCTATTTTTGTTACTTTTTTCTTTCCTTTACTTTTTCTTTTACTCTTTTCCAGGATCTCTTTTGCACTTTCACACCTATTAGACTACAAGAATTCGAGATGCACGACCCAGTATTTCCTGCCTGAATTTGCGGATATGAATCCCAGGTGACAAATTCTCCTGGTCTTAAGGAATTTATGAGAGCTGGAATTCAGGGGGAATTTTTCATTCAGTTCTTTCATGCTTTCATAAGTTGAATTTGCCAGTTAAAAAAAAAAGCCCGTTTTGTGTACTGCTTCCCTTTTAGGTTATGCTTTCAATTTAATTTCCCTTTACCATTTTTATTAAAGTGAGTGAAATATGTAGACAAAGCTTTGCAATATAATCAGGATTTATTCGTGGCAGAGGACAAAAGGCAGTAAATGAAATTAATTTTTTTTAAAAAGGATATTTAAGAGGAAACATAGGACTTTGTGCCATTCAATGCAACGATTCATTCTTATAGGTAATAGCAATCTACGGGCATAACCAGTCCCGTTTCACGGGCAGAACCACCTCCTTTTCGGGGAATTCCTTCTCACCCCCACCCCCTTCGGAATGGCGGGGGTCGGGATGTAGGATGAAACCCCATTATAAACCATCTTATGGGTCACCACTATAACCCTGCCAAGTTTCATGCCTATCGGACCGGCCGTTTGGCCATGATTGAATGACAAACGGACGGACAGACATAACGCCCATTATAGTAAGATTTGACAGAAAATTGTAATACTTTGGCATCTAAGTAGGATTTTGTGAAGGATTTAAAGTATATCACATATTACGCCAAAAGATGTAATAGGTGTCTACCATTGCCAAGAATTGAATGAAATTAAAAGTTGTAGCACTTTTTACATTTGGTTTTGATGTTGGATCTTGGGATTGAGGGCATATAAGAGGTTCCAAGTGTCTGGTATTAAAAAGAGAATTTTTCTAGAAAAAAAAGCAAAGCGATATCTTCAAATTTTTTCCTCGAACGACCGCCAAAATTGGTCCTGGATATAAAAAAAGAAATTCATATCCGGAACAATATTAAGACTGCAGAATGCAGACAAGACATTCACAAAGAGAACGAATAAAGTCATCTCAAAGCACAAAGACGATTTCTCCTGAAACCGCCATAAAAAAAAACCGTCGTATTGATTTTGCAATTCGTTCGTCTCGCCCCAGCTAGTATTCCTCTGTATGACTCATCTTTCAGGAGTTCACAGGTATGGAATTACGCGCTGGTTTCCATTTCATATTAATGGTGTAATATCAAGGCCCGGGGGAAGGCAATATATGCGAGAGGCTCTGCGTGGATTTAGTTAGCTGGCCGGATCCACTTTCCCGATTTTAAAGCGTTGCTTCTTCTTATGTTCGGGCTATCCATGGCGAAAGGGTCTCTCTCTCTCTCTCTCTCTCTCTCTCTCTCTCTCTCTCTCTCTCTCTCTCTCTCTATCTATCTATCTATCTATTATATATATCTAATAAAAGGAGCCCATAAAAACGCCAAAAAAATGTAGAAAGTAAGTACTATGATATTTCAGAGACTGAAGAGAGAGGCAGCAGTCTCTGAAATATAGTTCTTATATATATATATTATTTATATTATATATATAGATATATATATATATATATATATATATATTATATACATATATAATATATAATATATATATATATATATGTGTATATATATATATATATTATATAATTAATTATTATATATATTATATATATATATATATTATTAAATAAATATATATATATATATATATTATATAGTGTATATATTATATTTATATATATATATATATATATATATATATATAAAATATATATATATACATCTTGTGCGCACTCTTGGTCTTCCTAGATGGTATGGCCAATTTCCATTGTCCCTCGAAATACAGTTATCTCAAAACCTCATCATATATTTTTACTTTTGGATTTCATAGATACTTCCAGTCTTTACCCAAATCATTGTCACATACCATGTCCCAAGTCTCATCTTATGCCTACTCTATATGTCTCAGCACTTGTCTCATCCAACCATCTTGTGGTCCCTAATCAAAACTTGGTTGACTGTACTTCTCTGCTAAATCCAGTACCCCATCTCGAGAGGGTCTAAATCCATATCTTCTCGATACCTGACCTCAACATCCAACCCCTCATTAGTCAAGTCATGAAATTGTACTAAGTTCGAGTGAGGGAGGAAGGGATCACTTTGGGACAGGCAACTGTACCTGTAATTTTAATTGTGTATGTGAGTGGAAGATTTCATCATCTGAAATATATCCCCTTGGACACACACACACATGCATGCACTCACACACAGACACACACACACACACACACACACACACTCACCCAAGCACACTGAAAATTGAATACCTTACTTAGATAAATACAAATAGAATGTTAAGAAATATAGTAAAATTAAGGAAGAAATAAATGAAACTAGCATATAAAAATTAAATCTGCAAAATGAAGGGGACAAAACTGGAAAACCCATAAATTTTTATAATACCAACTTTGAGACAAATGAGCAAACAGAGTACGCCTACGGCAAACTATCCTAATGCTTTTGAAGAAAAACAAAATGGTTAAGTTTTCCTAATACACAAAAAACGTAGGGCTGTAAAAGTCAACCCATTTTTTAAAGAAATAAGACAGGCCGGGAAATCCTTGTCAACAAAAGAGTTACCCTACTTTAAATACTGTTCTCTCAAAGCTGAATATGTTAGAATTCAGGGGAAATTGGGTTCCTTGGAAGACCCCTGTGTTTTAGAATTCTGTTTCTGCCCCTAAGGGGAACTGTCTCCCTCCTCTCTCAGACTAAACAGCGAACAGGCCAATGAATAAACGACACCTGAATAAGGATCAACAGGAAGACCCTGTCTCTTACTTATCTGTGGTCTCACCAGAAATAAATTCGTGAAAATAGGGAGGCTGAATCTTAGGAAATCTGTGTATATGTATGCCATATATATGTATGTATGTATATGTGTGTGTATTTACCTAAGCTGTGCAAAGATTTAAAAAGAAAAATCTGGGTAAGAGTCCTCAGTAAATTCAATTCAGTAGAATACCACGTCAAGAGTAATCAGTTTGAAGCCAAGGAAGAACATTGAAATCCCTGTTCAGGAGAGTACACACTAAATTAAATTAATAAAATTCTCGCGAAAACTCGGGGTTTTCATTTAAAAAATACCCGATTCGTATATGTACGTTCCCCGTAAGTATGATTTTCAAATATACATTTTGTTCATTTCAACTTTTAAAAAAATACATCTAATTAAATGTAAAGTTAATATCCGTGAAATGAAAAATAAGAGGAGGTCTGTAAAAAGGAACCTAAGAGAATCCCCCATCAAATATCGCTTAGGAGTTTGCTCTTTTTAAGTCTAATTCTTAATGTATGGTTTTTGCATATTTAGTGAAGAATGACGTCAATTGTATTTCTCAGAGTGATATACGTAGTAATAAATGCTTTCTCAGAATTATTAATATTAATAGTTCTTGTTAAGTAGAATGCTGCATCATTACAGTTAATTTCACAGTCTGTCTTCTCACCTTTCTGCATAATTCTTTTCTCTTCTAAGTTAATACTGGACAGCAAATGGCCAATGTTTAACATTATGTGCGCAGCTTCTTGTAGACATTGAACTCTACTGGTTTATTGCACAACATTTCACGACTTCACATATTCCCCTTAACTCTACGGGTGTATCACACTTTATTTCACTACCTCTCAAACTTTTTATAATTGTTTAATCATTGGCAATTTTTGTCCAATAATAATGTGGTGGCGAAGAGTATTACATGGAAATATAATAATAATAATAATAATAATAATAATAATAATAATAATAATAATAATAATAATAATAATAAT
Source organism: Macrobrachium nipponense (assembly GCF_015104395.2). Lineage (NCBI taxonomy): Eukaryota > Metazoa > Arthropoda > Malacostraca > Decapoda > Palaemonidae > Macrobrachium > Macrobrachium nipponense. The sequence continues at coordinate 44,775,723 of NC_061103.1, forward strand.
AATAATAATACGATCTTTCATTTTCAGTATGCTATATTTTAGGTATATTTGTGACCTATTAAAACTTTGTGTTCTATTGCTCATACCATGTGTGGTACAGAATTACATTTATTATTTAGTAAGGAATTCTATCTTGTATTATCGTTATATTCTCCAGTAAATCAAGACTAAAATTCAATTATTTTCTCATATTTAATATGAAGTTCAAAGCTGAGTTTTGATTTGACTGGAGCTAAAGCTTGAGGCCTTTTATTTTTTATTTAATTATGTGGTCTTTGAGAAATGCGTATAGCTGACCTAAATATGGGAAAGAAAATTATGTTTTCTCTCCTAGAATTTCCATGCATATTATTATTATTATTATTATTATTATTATTATTATTATTATTATTATTATTATTATTATTGATATTATATTATTATTATATTATTATTATTATTATTATTATTTTTGCTCTATCACAGTCCTCCAATTCGACTGGGTGGTATTTATAGTGTGGGGTTCCGGGTTGCATCCTGCCTCCTTAGGAGTCCATCACTTTTCTTACTATGTGTGCCGTTTCTAGGATCACACTCTTCTGCATGAGTCCTGGAGCTACTTCAGCGTCTAGTTTTTCTAGATTCCTTTTCAGGGATCTTGGGATCGTGCCTAGTGCTCCTATGATTATGGGTACGATTTCCACTGGCATATCCCATATCCTTCTTATTTCTATTTTCAGATCTTGATACTTATCCATTTTTTCCTTCTCTTTCTCTTCAAATCTGGTGTCCCATGGTCAATCGACGTCACGTCTGGTCTATTTGCACGTATCACCCTATCCGTTCTGATACCATAGTCCCAGAGGATCTTTGCCTGATCGTTTTCTATCACTCCTTCAGGTTGGTGCTCGTACCACTTATTACTGCAAGGTAGCTGATGTTTCTTGCACAGGCTCCGGTGGAGGGCTTTTGCCACTGAATCATGCCTCTTTTTGTACTGGTTCTGTGCAAGTGCCGGGCATTCACTTGCTATGTGGTTTATGGTTTTATTTTTCGTATTGCACTTCCTACATATGGGAGAGATGTTATTTCCGTCTATCGTTCTTTGAACATATCTGGTTCTTAGGGCCTGATCTTGTGCCGCTGTTATCATTCCTTCAGTTTCCTTCTTTAGCTCTCCCCTCAGTAGCCATTGCCAATTGTCATCGCTGGCTAGTTCTTTAGTCTGTCTCATGTATTGTCCGTGCATTGGTTTGTTGTGCCAGTCCTCTGTTCTGTCTGTCATTCTCCTGTCTCTGTATATTTCTGGGTCTTCGTCTACTTTTATTAGTCCTTCTTCCCATGCACTCTTTAGCCACTCGTCTTCACTGGTTTTCAGATATTGCCCCAGTGCTCTGTTTTCGATGTTGACGCAGTCCTCTATACTTAGTAGTCCTCTCCCTCCTTCCTTTCGTGTTATGTATAGTCTGTCCGTATTTGCTCTTGGGTGTAGTGCTTTGTGTATTGTCATATGTTTCCCCTAGGTTTTCTGATCTATGCTGCGGAGTTCTGCCTTCGTCCATTCCACTATTCCTGCGCTGTATCTGATTACTGGCACTGCCCCATGTGTTTATGGCTTTTATCATATTTCCGGCGTTGAGTTTTGACTTGAGTATCGCCTTGAGTCTGCATATATTCTTTCCTGATCGTGTCCTTCATCTCTTGGTGTTTTATATCCCCTCCTTCCATTATTCCCAGGTATTTGTATCCTGTCTCATCTATGTGTTTGATGTTGCTCCCATCTGGTAGCTTTATCCCTTCAGTTCTCGTTACTTTGCCTTTTTGTATGTTGACTAAGGCGCATTTTCTATTCCAAACTCCATCCTGATGTCCCCAGATACAATCCTTACAGTCTGGATTAGGGTATCTATTTCCTTGATGCTCTTACCATACAGCTTGATGTCGTCCATGAACATCAGATGGTTGATTCTGTTGCCTCTTTTCTTGAGTTGGTACCCGGCATCCATCTTCTGTAGTACTTTTGTCATGGGAATCATGGCTACTACGAAGAGTAGTGGGGACAGGGAAGATCCCTCTCCTGATATTAACCTCTGCTAGTCTTATTCCAGAGCTTGTAAGTATTGTATTCCAGTTGCGCATTGTATTTTTGAGGAAGCTGATGGTGTTTTCCTCTGCCCCATATATTTTCAGGCATTCTATTAGCCATGTGTGTGGTATCATGTCGAAGGCTTTCTTATATTCTATCCATGCCATGCTTAGGTTGGTTTTCCTTCTCCTACTGTTCTTCATTACCATTTTGTCTATCAGGAGCTGGTCTTTTGTGCCCCTACACTTTCCTTCTGCAGCCTTTCTGTTGGTGGGGGATGGTGTTTGTCTCCTCTAGGTAGTTGTATAGCCTTTCACTGATGATACCTGTTAGTAACTTCCACATTATTGGTAGGCAGGTGATAGGCCTGTAGTTACTGGCTATATTTCCCTTACTCTTGTCTTTTTGTACTAAGGATGTTCTTCCTGTGGTCATCCATTTGGGTGCATGATGATTTGAGATACAATGCTGGAGTTGTTCTGCTATTCGTGGGTGTAGGGCCTTGAAGTTTTTGAGCCAGTATCCATGGACTTCATCTGGACCTGGGGCTTTCCAGTTTGGAATTTTCTTTAGTTGGTGTCTGGCTGTGTCTGTCGTGATCTCTGTGAATCTTTGTTTTATTCTCCCTGTTTCTTCTTCCTTGACTTCCTGGAGCCATGTTGCATGTTTGTTGTGTGATACCGGATTGCTCCATATGTTTTCCCAGAGTCTCTTACTTGGTTCGGCTTCAGGAATTTCTGGGTGGTTGTCTTCCCCTCTTAAGTGGCTGTATAGTCTTTTCTGGTTGGTTCGGAATAGTTTGTTCTGTTGGTATCCCTTATTTCTGTTCATGTACCGTTGGATCTTATGTGCTTTGGCCTTAAGCCTCTGTTTTACATCTTCTATTGTGTTGTTTAGTCCCCTCTCTTGTACTTTGTATTTCTCGTTGAGTTCCTCCCTTGTTTCTTGCTCCTCGCCTTTTTCTGCCATCTCTTTCAGTTTACTCAAGTCAGATCTCATCACCATGAAATGCTTTTCCAGGCGCCTTTTCCAAGGAGGTTGCTGTTTTGGTTTCTGTGGGTTGGTTGTGCTGGTGGTGTTGGTGTTCGAATCCCCATCAGTTCTGCTACTAATCTTGCTCCTGCATATGTCAAGTATTTGTTTCTGTGATACTGGTGGTGTGTATTATGCCCATTATTTCATTGACCTCACTTGTTTTCTCCCTTAATTTCTTGGTGTTGTAGGCTTTCATGGAGGGGATCTTTGTTCTCTCTGTATCTGGCTCCATCCATTGTCTAATCTTTTCTACCCAATTCCGTCCTGTCTGTTACTTCGTCGGTGTTTCTTCGTGTGTCGTTGTTTGATACCTCATCCTCCCTGTCGTCTTCTGTGGCATCGTCTCTCAGTTCGTCTTCGTGTAATTCGTTGTCGTGTGACATTTCCCTTTCCAGTTCTTCTCTTTCTGTTGGGGAGAGCCAGTTCTTTTTCTTTATAAGTTGGGGAGAGCCAGTTTTTTTCTTTATGTTCCTTACTTGGTCTGCCAGCCTCTGCTCTGTTTGGGGGGTGTTATTCCTCTCATTCCAGATGTTGACCAATCTTCTTCTATATCCTCTCTCCGTCGGGTTGCTTCTGATGTAGCATCTCCATATTTCCTTATTTTCTTCTCTTGTCCATTTCTTCCTTTTTGCTTCTGTAGCTCCAATCTCAGGCTGTTGATTACTGTCGTTGTGGTGATCAGTTGCTGGATGACGACCTCCAAGTACCTGACCGTCTTCCCCTTCAATTGGGTTGAATACCTGGTTGCCGGACGAAGCTCCTCTGTTGCCAGAGGTTCCATTTACTTCGTTGTCGTTTATTCCTTCATTTCTTTCCATCATTGCTGATGGAAAGAAATTATTATTATTATTATTATTATTATTATTATTATTATTATTATTATTATTATTATTATTATTATTATTATTATTAATTATTATTGGAAAAGTAAATCCACAATAATATGTCTGTTTGATCTTGTTATTTAAAATACAAAGCAGAAAGCTTTCGAAGACCTGCACGGTCCTCCTTGACAAGGAGATTGACAAGGAGGACCGTGCAGGTCATCGAAAGCTTTCTGCTTTGTATTTTAAATAACAAGATCAAACAGACATATTATTGTGGATTTACTTTTCCATTTTATTTTATTAACTCATGTGATTATGAGGATTCTTTGGATTATTATTATTATTGTTTTTTTTTTTTTGGGGGGGGGAGGGGAAGTGGGAAAATGTTGGATATTTTATGAATTAGGATATAATAATTAATATTTCATTTGCTCTGCATAAGCACGAACGTCCTAATTAAACGGATTTTAATAACTTAACAACAACTCTAATGGAGTAGCTTTTTGATAATCTCATCCCTTGCAACGATATGACAATGAGAAAGTTTTAATTCATATATTATTAATGTAAACAGTTGTAGTTACTGATGACTACTCTCAATTACCTGCAACAATGATCTGCAGGTACGGTGTAGGTTGCTCAATTCGCAGTGATTAGGGTTCTTGACTAATTAAGGGTTACATGAAAGAGGTATTTCATCATAATGTGGTTCCTGAATAATGCACGTAGCAAATGAGTGTCATTATGCTCTGTCTCTGTCTGTCTGTCTGTGTTTCTCTGTTTATGTGTCTGTCTCTTGAATAATACACGCAGCAATAAGAGCATCATTATGCTCGCTCTCTCTCTCTCTCTCTCTCTCTCTCTCTCTCTCTCTCTCTCTCTCAATATACATAATTAGAACTAGCCATCATGGTAGAAATCCGGTTAATATCAGTCTAATTATTTTTCTACTCTTTCGTTCATTCATTGAACTGTGAAAAGTTTGTCGATTTCACTCTAGATATTTTTTTTAGTCTAAAATATAAGTATTTTTACAAACACTGTCATCACAGTGGAGTAAGAGGATTATAGGAGTCCTCCATCTACTTAGACTTTCGTTATAGAAAACGGATTCGTTCAGAGAAAATGGGCAAAGCTTGGCTACCGTTGTCATGACAGACTAAGCTAAACTGGAGTCGCACCTCCACCAAACTAAACTGATATGATAAAAACGATTTTTTTTAGGTTAATAAATGTATACATTGATATTTAAACGTAGTAAATAAGCGGTTTTAGTAATTTTAGATAGTAAAATTAGTCACCGGACCTTTCTGGCACTCGTAATAGAGAAAATAGTTACTCGAAAAATGCTGGTTTTACTAGCAGTTATGGAAATGTTAAGTACAAATTTTTACATTACACTTACGTAGACACTACGCAAAATAAGCAGGGAATATTCTTAGTACGTAAAATTAAACGGGAAATACTCATAAATTATTGACCTAATAAGTGAAACAGATACGTCATATTTATAGCATCTAGAGTCTAATTCGCTCTGTCACGAAAAAAAAAATCCTGTTGATGGATCAGAACATTGCTAATGATCGCCCCCTGATGATTATAGTAAAGTGATCTCTCTCTCTCTCTCTCTCTCTCTCTCTCTCTCTCTCTCTCTCTCTCTCTCTCTCTCTCTCTTCTTTCTTCTTTCTGCTAACCTTGCAACAGGGCGCAATAAAAATCTATAATTATCTTTATATATTATTGCGTTGCACGCTGCAAGTAAAGTTAATATAGTAATATATAGAATACTTTTATAGAAAGAGATATACGTAACTCATTTCAATCCAGTCAACGCTCTAAGCGAACAAATAGGTCTCATATTCACAACTTTTCTTTTGATATATATGGTTTTAGTTTCCAGTGTGGATTCTGCATTCCTTTTTAATACACATAACTACATCAATGGTGTCTGACACACAGTGGGTTAACCACAATATTTGGATTAAGGAGAAGTAAATATTCCAGCTCTTAATGACAGTCTACAGCTGACTGAAAAGCTTATTTATTATGGACTAAAAAACAAAAATAATTTTTTTACCAAGTATTAAAAGAACGATGATAATCACACAAACAAAAGTCCACCAAAAGATATAAAAAAGAATTCCCACGAATAACTTAGAGAGAAAGAAAATCGCAGTGAACCATTATATACATCCTGTTTTGATTATTCATGAACATTCCTCTTCAGGGATTCCGTCTAGGCATAATTTCATATTTATATCCAAAAGGTAGAATTTGCTTTTTCATGTAACGGCCTTTTTTTTTAAGGTGGAAATAATTTTTCTATTTCGTGAATACTTTCCCTGGGCTGAAGCAAGGCTCTTGTATTATTCATGTTCATGGTCCCAGTGCATAAGACCTGCATAGCAAATGAGGTAACCTACAAAAGGCACCAGTAACGTTAGTAGTTTGGAGCAGTTGAAGATTTTAGTAATAATAAGAACTTCCTTGACAAATCTACCTTCATAATATGTGAGTCATGGCTAAGGAAGAAGTACTTTTCCATAGCGAAAGACACAAAGAAATAAACAAAATACTATTATTATTTTTGGGAAGGGGGAAGCTTTCGTTTTTTGCTGGTGATATTGAGTTTTGTCAAAAACATTTTTTATGTCACAAGCTTTTTGACACACGTCATTGAGAATTTTTCATACGTCATTAAGCTTCTTACCTGTGCCATTAAATTTTTTTTCTTGTTTTTAACATTTGTCAATAATTGAATTACGTAACAATGCCCATGTAATGACAAGTAAATTCAGCTTTACAGTTCGACAGACATGATGCATAAATTACAAGTGAGCAATTTGTATTCTGGCTTTACTGGTAATTACTGGATTAAGAGTAATTAATGGGATATTTATTGCTGTTTCTCATCCACAATTGAACACGATTTGAAATCAGGGTAGAAACATTTTTTTAAATGCAAAATATGTGAATATATTATTTTTTAAATATTGAAGGATTTATATTATAAACCTAAAGAACAAATGCAAGACACAAAGCATATTTGATTCATCTGATTACAAGTATAAATTCTATAAAAGTGTAAAGAACAGTCCACACGAAGTAAGCATTATTATGAACACATTTCGGAGACTTATCGCATACATGTCACTAAATTATTGAAAACAACTCAACAGCTGTGAACGGAGTAACTTTTAAGCAAATGCTGTCTAATCGTACGAAACACTGATTAGAGCTACTAATATGTCGCTGGCTTGTTTTGCAACTTGTTTGTGATGTGTGGGCAATAAGTTATCGACATGTGTTAATAACACGTCTCACTGTTGTGTGAGAAGTTATGTTACGTATGACAGAATATTCGTGATTTTAAGCAGATATGATCACGAATTCAGGCGTCAAATTCCTCTCTCTTTTTGCTTTGACTCTGAACTGGAAAACCAACGAACGAACATACGAAGATAAAGAAGGAATTAGAAAGAAAGGGAATGAATGAATGTTTGTTGCCAGAGAGAGAGAGAGAGAGAGAGAGAGAGAGAGAGAGAGAGAGAGAGGCGAAAGCTGTCACCATCATGGACGCCAGCCAAAAACCATCACCGCTGGAATTAATTTTTACGGCCGAAGTCGAAACTTCTTTCGGTGATCTACAAAAACTTTTATACCCTGACAATTAGAGTCAATGCAAGGAAAAAAATAATACATTAAAACATTTAGAAACTTCTGGCCTTGTGACACCTTCTGTTATAGATGTTTCCGCTAAACATTTCTGTTCGTAACCTCAGGTTATATGCGCCGTCAAAGTCCCGTTTTTCCCTTGAAGGAAAAAGTAAAAAAAGCTTTCGTGCTGAAAAAATAAATATTATCATACTTTCCCTTTACCTCCTCGTACTTTCTTCCTCATGAACACTATTATATTCTTTGGAAGCATGTTCCATATGAATAGGGGTTCATGTTTTGAATAACAATAATAATAATAATTGGGAAAAACTCTATCACGAGGGTATATATAATGTTCTGAGGGGTCTGAAGATGTACCCAGGAAAGGGTTCGAAAGCTTTGTAAAGGGTTTTTAAATTATACACTATTGTGGACCCCTTAGAACAAAATAATAATAATAATAATAATAATAATAATAATAATAATAATAATAATAATAATAATAATAATAATAATAATAATAATATGTTTGATTAAAAGTAATTGCTGCCTCAGCTGCTTTGTTTTTATAAAGGTTCTTCTATATTTTTCTAATTATTGTTTTTGAGAAAACAATAATTAGAAAAATAGAGAACCTTTATGAAATTACCGCAGTTGAGGCAGCAATTGCTCCTAATAAAACATGTTTAAAAGAGGTTTACTTCCAGCATACAACAATAATAATAATAATATGCAAAAACTAAATATACACAAGACTTAGTCTGCATCAATATACATTCAGACACGGTGTCCTCACCAAAAAAGCATCGCAATGAAGACTTAGAAAAAAAAGAGTATTTAGCAAACCGCACGAACCGCTTTCCGAAAATTACTGACTGCCTTCTGTCCTGTAAATATAAACCACCAAACGCCAGATTACAGGAAGAGTCGGGGCGAGCAAACAGTTTGGTTGCTCAAGTTGTAATCAAGAAGAAAATACTGGGTACAATGAGACGCATCCACCTGTAACTACTCGGTCTGATGAGATTGCACAACCTTTGCTCTTGCAGCAGGATTCCCCCTTTCATAGAGATTCAGTGTGTTTCATTATCGAGAGAGAGAGAGAGAGAGAGAGAGAGAGAGAGAGAGAGAGAGAGAGAGAGAGAGAGAGAGAGAGAGAGCCCAAAATAATGTGTGACTTGGTGTTAACTCATTACAACAATATTTCAATCTGAAATATAAAAAATATGTCTTTTTTTTATATTTTCATTTTTTAGTCTTTCACCATACTTACGCGAGAGAGATAGAGGCAAGTAAGCACCAAGAGAGAGAGAGAGAGAGAGAGAGAGAGATAGAGAGAGGAGAGAGAGAGAGAGAGAGAGAGACCCAAAATAATGGTGTGACTTGTTTAACTCTTACAAACAATATTTCAATCTGAAATATAAAATATGTCCTTTTTTTTATATTTTCATTTTTTGTCTTTTCCCATTTACTTACGCCGGGAGGTATAAGGCAAGTAAGCACCAGAGAGAGAGAAGAGAGAGGAGAGAGAGAGAGAGAGAGAGAGAGAGAGAGAGAGAGAGAGCCCAAAATAATGTGTGACTTGGTGTTAACTCATTACAACAATATTTCCATTGGAAATATAAAAAATATCTCCTTTTTATATTTTCATTTTCTTACGCGAGAGAGATAGTCAAGTAAGCACCGAGAGAGAGAGAGAGAGAGAGAGAGAGAGAGAGAGAGAGAGAGAGAGAGATGAAAGCCCAAAATAATGTGTGACTTGGTGTTAACTCATTGCAACAATATTTTCATCGGGAATATAAAAAATATCTCCTTTTTATATATTCATTTTTTAGTCTTTCTCCATACTTATGCGAGAGAGATGAAATAGAGTCAAGCAAGCACCAGAGAGAGAGAGAGAGAGAGAGAGAGAGAGAGAGAGAGAGAGAGAGTTTCATGTTATCATCACTGTCTAAGAACACTGTTGGGATATCACATCTAAACTTGCAATCTGAAAGCCATTCTGAATTCTCACCCTTGATATTTCGTAGAATTGTTCCTACAAATGAATCTTTTGCCCTTTGTTTTAATGAAGTTTCAATCTTTTTGTACTTATAATGAGACGAGATATATTATCTTTGCCCAACATATTGTATAGTGTAAATAATGAAACTAGGGTTGATATTTGGTAGTATTTCGTATCTTAAGTTTAACTTTTTCTTATATAGATCTTTTAAGATATATTGGTTAAGAGTTATTTTTGTAATCGGCTCTATTTGCCAAACTTCACACGATGTACTTATTATGAATATTTTAGTTCATATACCCAAGGTAATACCCAGTTTTATACCCTGATGAAGGCGTCCAGCAGATGACCTATTTTGAGGACGGAAACAAAGGAAAATAATTTTAATTCCCTTCAATTGAAAACGAAAAGTAAACAAACCAAACCAAATAATTTTAATTCCCTTCCATTGAAAACGAAGCTTAAGCAAACCAAGCCAGCCACCAGCTATTTCGTTAGCGAGGAACGCACCCACCAGGTCGTAAATTATAGGCTGGCGTTAGTTAGCGCTGTAATCTTGTCCTCAGCCGATAAAAGTGCTGAAGTAACTAGCTTCAGATTACATAAAATAGGCGAGAGATGATCTGCGGAGTTGTGGTGGAGGAGTCGATTTTGGCTGAGAGCCAAAGGGCTCTCTCTGTCAGGCAGAGGAGCTTTCTGCATTTATGTAGGCGTATGTTCACGCTTATTTTTGTTGTGGTGTGGTCTTCAGTTACGCATGTTGATACATAATCATAGATATTTCTTTATCTAAGACCTTACTCTTCGCTGTATATAAGGCAAGCAGAACAATTTGCAAGGCTCGTCTAAATATATCTGTACACACTTTCTTTTATTTTCTTTTATTAAAGAGTTGTGTGAATACTGGAACAAATGCTGTAATTTATTTATTCGTGGTCAAATGACAGTATTGTAAGAGACTTGTCCTTTGCATAAAAAATAGCTATGTTTATAAATATATAAAGAAACCGTAAAGTCTTTATATATATATATATTTTTTTTAAATCAAAAAGTATTTTTATAAGTAATCTCAAT
>NC_061103.1:44793885-44818885 GCF_015104395.2 Macrobrachium nipponense
CACTCGTCACTCTCCCATCTCGCATTCTCATTCTCTCTCTCTCCCCCTCTTCTTCCGTCTCTTCCGTACAATATCACGTAAATATGCAGACTTACATACTTTTGTTGATTTATGGCACCCAACCACCAATTGGCATTAAGTATCTGATTTTTTATTGCTACTCGCAAGAGAATTTCATTCAGATTAAGTATACTAAATATAGATTATATATTATATATAAATATATATATAATAATATATATATTATATTATATATATACAAAAAATATAAAAATATATATATATATATATATATACATATATATATAATAATTATTATATATATATACTTAATAAATATATCATATATTATATATATATATTATATATATATTAGAATATTATATATACTATATATATATATATATATATAGTGGACAAATTGCTCAGTAAACCATTGGGTTAATAACTTTTACTCCCAGTTAGAAGTCTCTGAGGTATTCAGTTGAAATATTAATGGCAGATTGTTTTTATCCCTCAAACAACCTTTGTGTTTTGGAAATAAGATCTTTTTCTTTCTGGGCAGAACGAACGACGAGAGAGAGAGACGAGAGAGATGAGAGAGAGAGGAGAGAGAGACGAGGAGAGAAGCGAGGAGAGAGATTATGCCCGCCACCCGAAAAATTAAAAATTATCGACCGATGGACTAAACATGTTCTGAAAAGTTTGGGCCAAAGTTGATGTTATTCACAAGTGGTCAAAGTTTTTTCCCCACCCCAAGACATAATTTTTTTGTTTTTCTTTTTCTGCCGGTTCCGGCCTGTTTCTTTCTGCTAATGTCCCTACGCCCCCACCCCCTTCTCCCTATTTTCCCCTCCTCCTTCCCCCCTCCCTCCCGCCTTTTTTTTTTTCGAACTTTTCTCTTCTGTATCGTTTCTTGGCTATGCTTTCATTCATAGTTTTTTTTATTTATTAATGATTCATCGTCTGATTCAGTGTTACCATATTCCTTTATTGTGAATCATCTGATTCAGTGTTACCATACTACTTTTATTGCTTTTCCAAGCTTGTTGATATATAACTTTAGTTCCCACAATTCTTATTGTCTTGGGAACACCGAGGCTTCTGGTCGTGTCCAGAATCAGGTCCTGGCTTATTCGTCTTTGAACCGTCTACTATTCTCAGATTCGTCTGAAGCCTCGCATTCAACAATATTCTTGATAGAAGTAAATGAATTTGTAATCTTTCTACCTTAAATGATTCTGACATATTTATTTAGAGTTTAAGGAATAACTTTTAAATATCTCCATGAGTGTGCACCACCAAATTTCTATAGCCACAATTTCAGAATCATTTTCCTCTTCATTCAGTCATTAGGCATTGGAATTGTGTATGGGAATTCTATCTTCTGAATTAAAAGTTTTGTTTATGAAATTATAGTAGTTTCATTGGCCTTCGGATTGTGGGAGTTTCATCTTCCCTTATTTCGTGAGTCAATTCACCTATTTCTGTGTAAGGTGAAGTTTTGTTTCAATTTGTGAAAGGGGAAATTCTTTACCAATCTTGATATGACAGTGACATTGCTTGAAATTCTAGAACGTCCATGTCTACTTAGTTAAGTCTTCGCCATTAAAAGACGTAATATTATCAAAATAGTTAGAGGAGCTTTATATATTTATTTCTCTGTAGTGTAAAGAAAATAAAATAACATGAAAAGAGCAAGGGAGACGATTCCATTATCATATCAAAAGAATGTTTTTTTTTTTTTTTTTTTTTTTTTATTTTTTTTTTTTTTTTTTAACCCAGTGACCTTGCCAGGTCACGTCCTAGGCACTTAACATTCGCTTCAATCCCTATTTGCGTTTGCCCTTCTCTCTCCCTCTCTCTTCACTCTCCTCTCCTTCCTCGGTCTTCCCATCTCTCTCTCTCTCTCTGCTCTTCGGCCCTCCTTCATCCATCCCTTCCTCCCTCTCTCCATCTTCTACAAAAAAAAAAGACACTTCTCTCTCTCGCTCTCTCCTTCTCTCTCACTCCTCCACTATCCCTCCTCCCCTCTCTCCTCAGTCAAGTTCTGAAGCCCACGGGATGTATAATTGATTGAAGTATGAAAAACACCTGGAATAATAGTATTGCTTATACAAAGATAAAACAATTTCAAGGACCAACAACTTAAATATGCCAAACAAACTCATATAAGCCTTTCTTTCACGATGCGTTGGTTGCCTTAAAACAAAATTGGCCCTTTTCCTCTCTCTCTTCCTCTCTCTCACCTTCCGTCAAATCCAAAACTCTCTCGTCTCTCCCTTTTGCGCCTCTCTCCCGTCTCTTCTCTCTCTCCTCCTCTCCTCTCTCTCTCCCTCCTTCCTCCTCATCTTCTCGTCCCTCCTCTCTCTCCCGCTTTCTCTCTCTCTCTCCTCCTTCTCCCTCTTCTCTCTCTCCTGTGGGTGTGTTTGTGGCAGATGCAACTTTAACCTAATTTTTCTCTTTACGATACCTTCCTTCCTGGTTCCTTCCTTCGCGTTTCATCCCAAAATCCTGTTCCTTTCCTCCCCTCGCCCGCCCCCCTTTGTTTTTATAAGACACCCATTTCCTCTCCTCTCTCTCTCTCCTCTCCCGTCGTCTCTCTCTCTCCACCCCCGTCTCCGTCCCTCTTCATCCTCCTTCTCCCTCAGGTCCCTCCTCTCCTCTCTCTCCGTTTTCCAACCCTCTCTCTCTCCAGTCTCTCTCTCTCTATTTGAGATTTCGATCTTTTACTATAATAACATTTTCTTTTCATTTTCCCTCCGGCCCTCCACCCGGCCCTACCCACCGCTCTCTCTTCTTCTCTCTCATCACTCCTCCTTCATCCGTCATCTCTCTCTTTCTATTTTTCATACTCTTACTTATAATTAAAATTTCCCCCCTTTCCCCCGTTCCCCAGGCCCCAACTCCTCCTCTCTCGATCCTCTCCTTCATCCTCTCTTCTCGTCTTCTCATCCCCCTCTCTCTCATCTCTCTCTCTGCAACCTTGAAAGATACAACCTTTTTTTTTTTTGTTTAAAAACGGAGCAGAACGTTTTTACTCAATTGATTGTTACCAGTTCGAGGGAACTCCCCTCGTTTACTATCCCATTGATCCGCCTGAAGGAAGGAAGGAAGGAAGAAGGAAGGAGAGAGAAGAGGAGAATGAGAGAGAGAGAGAGTCAGGGGGAGGAGAAGGCTGGAAGGAAATATCGGATATGTTGCGAAATTCTCCAGAAGTACTAAGGAAGAGAGGAGGGAAAAATTGCGAAATATAAGAAAGGTAGAGAGGGTTTAAAGGAGAAACAATGAAATGGATGAAAGGAAGAGAGGAGGAAATAGTGCAATGAAAGAAAAAGTTGAAGGGCAAATTAAGGGGAAAAGAAAATAAAATTAGAGGAATCGGAAATATTTGCTTGATTTGAAAAAAGAGTTGAAAAGAAGTATGGAAGGAAAAATTAGTCACAAATAGAAGAAGGAACAAAAAAAAAAAAACGACAAATAGTGAAACAAAAAGGTAGAGAGACAACAAAACGAGGAAAACTTCCAGGCTAAACAGAATTAACCCAAAATCTAATAAATTATGAACCCCACCTTTTTCCTTTGGGGAAATATGATTAACATTTCTCCTAACTCAATCATTTTTCTCTGTAGATGTTTTGGCAAAATGTAACTGCTGTGTAATTGAATAGACATTTAATTCAGCCTTTTCAGACAAAACATGCTGGGGGAGGTTCCCCAATATTATGAAAATAGAAAGTGGGGGGGAAATTTTCCTTCCATGTTATTAATTAATAATAGTTCCATTCTAGTTCCCGACCCGAAGAGTATTCTAACAAAAATAATAATTCAAGCCAGAGGTTGAGAAATCACTTAGAAATATATGTCAGAGAGAAAATGTGGATTCTCATATTTAAAATTTCAGTGATTCTGGTGGTTGACAGGACAATCAACTCAAGTTATTTATATCGGACGATATAATTTTGGAAACCCAAATGAAAATACCTAATGATTAAGAGCCCAGAGGTTTGAGAATCATCCACATATACTAGAGATATTATTATATTATTCTTATATATATATATATAATAGATAGATCATAGATTGGTAGATATATATTATATATATATATATATAATAGATATATAGATATAATTATTATATATATAATATATATGAATGAATGATTAATAAGCCACTTGAAGCACGTGATTAATTTAATCACCACAACATACCACAAGGTGAAAAAATAAGGAGACAGGGTGGTGAGGTACTGCACTGGTTTCGGCTTTATTTTATTTTTCAAGGCTTTAATATATTTGTATAACAAACAAGTAAACGGGGGAAGGGTCAGTATGGTAATGAGATGTTCAACCCCGCCTCCCTGACACCTGTCAGGTGTGGACCGTTGTACCCTAAGTAAAGCGGTTAGTATCCCTTGAGAATTTATTGTAAAATTTGTTTTAGCCCTAAATGATTTTTGAAACCCACTCCTACCTTGACAAACCTTGACCTGTGGGTGGATCTGCAGTCTGAAACGGTTTGGTTGTGGTATATGGTTCCGTCAGTACTTGTCCTTTCTTAGTTAGTATATAGAACTTCGTGGAATTTCTAAATACTATGGTATCAGTCCTTTGTCAATGGCTTGGAAAAAAAAAGCCCATAAGCCCGAAACCCGGTCAGGACCCTACACCCTGGTCTCTTATCCTTATTTTTTCACCTGGGGAGGATATGTTGTGATATATATATATAGATTATAATATATAATATAAGATATACATATATAGATATATATTATATATATAATAATTAGTATACATATATATATATACATATATATATATAATTATTATGTATATAACACATATTATAATATATAATATATATATGATAATATATATTATTATATCATATATATATTTATTGTATATATACCAATACATACCAGATGTATATATTTTTATATATATATAATATTATTATACTACTATATATATATATATTATTATATATGTAGATATATATATACTATCTAGATAATTTATATATATTAATATATTATATATATATATAGTATGTATACATACCTATTATTATATATTAATATCATATATATATATTTATATAGAATACATATATTATAATTTATATAACTTCAAATTACTATATATATATTAATATAATATTAATATATTATATAATATAATATATTATGATCTAGACATCAGAGGGAAAATAAAAAAGATTGAAATTCAAAGTTTCAGTTGACCCTGGCTTTTTTGACGCCAGGTTAACCTACCACATCTAATTAGCATAATAAAATATTATGAACAAAATGCAAGCAGTTTTATTTATCATCGAGCGAAAGGTAAATCAGAGGAAGACTACGAATGTAGGAATAGAATAAAAATAAAAGCAAGAAATGAACAACAGACCACAAAAACAGGAAGTAATAAAATAAGAAAATAAACAAAAACAAAAAAATACCACAAGGAAAAAAGGAAAATGGGAGGAGAAGAACATGAGGAAAAACAAATAAAAGAAGGACATGAAAACTAAAGACCACCACGAACGCAGGGAGAGAAATAAAAAGCAGAAAATAACAATAAAACAAAAACACCACAAACGGCAGCGGGAGGAAAGCCACCCATGATAATAAAAAAAGCAGGAGATTGAAAACCCTAGCATAGGCGAAAAAATAAAACGCGGAGGGCAAGAACGCGCCACTGCATAAAAGAATGAAGAAGAAAAAAAAACCGCTATGGTATTAAAGATGAGCAAAAAACAGAATAGGAAAAAGATAATGAAAGGGGGTCTGGAAAAATACTAAACTAGAGGGGTCATATATCACCAAAATCACCGTCTGACGAGTTCTTCTTGTGGACAAATTGAGGAAACCCAACCCAAGAAAAAAGTTTGTGGGTTCCTTTCTTGGGTATCATAAGAAAATTCAAAAGGAAATATATAATATAAAGGAAGGAGAGGAGAGAGGAGAGGGGGGGCGGGTGAGGGGGGGGGGGGGGTGGGGGGTGTTTTTTGGGGGGGAGAGAGGGAGAAACGATCCTTAATTGCAGGATCAGGAGGAAAGAAAGGAAATGGAATTAAATGGGGAAAAGGATAAAAGATGCAGATTGGAGAAGGAAGAAATGTTATACGAGTTAGATGTATGAGAGAGAGAGAGAGAGAGAGATCCGCAGAAGGGGAAATTAAAAATGCTGTAGAAGAGATATAATTAATTAATTTCGCGACAGAGAGAAGGAGAGAGGAGAGAGAGAGATTCATGTCTTCAAAATAAGAATACGGAAAATTCTGAGAGAGAGAGAAGAGATGCAAGGAGAGAGCGAGAGAGAGGAGGAGGAGGCTTCAATTCAAAAAATAAGATGTAAAACAAAAAAATTCTGAGAGAGAGAAGAAGAGAGAGAGAGTAGAGATCTTCAAAATTAAAAATAAGATACGAAAATTTGACAGAAGAGAGAGAGATGATGAGAGAGGAGACGAGAGAGGAAATGTCTTTTTCAGAAAATAAGATACGCAAAATTCTGAGAGATCTAGAAGGAGAGAGAGATTCAGAGAGAGAGAGAAGAGAGAGAAATGAAAATGAATGTCTGGTTGAGAAAATGTGTGTCTTCAAAATAAGATAACGAAAATTCGATATAGGGGAGAGGATGAGGAGAAGAGGAGAGAATAGAGAGGAGAAAAAAAAGAGGAGAGAGAGAGAGAGAGAGATGTCAGTTCCTGTACTTCAAGTCCTTTTTTCGACAAAAGGACCTTGTGTTGGTTCTGCAAATATGATCGTCCCCGTTCTTCCTGCAACCAGTTTTATTCCTGTGTTATTCTTATAAAGGTTGGCTCCAGGTAGTCAATAGAACAGGTTAATTGTCTGTTATTGTAAAGGAAGGGGTTAAATAAAAGAAGATACCTTTGTGTCTTTGAAGATTTTACTTTTTTTTATTTTCTTTTTGATTCAGAGTTTGTTATGGCTGGCTCTTCGTTTGTCGGTTCTGGCAACAGTGTTTTTCGTCTGAAGCTATTCTTCAACTTTTTTTTTGTATCCTTTGAATACGTTCATTCTCTCTCTCTCTCTCTCTCTCTCTCTCTCTCTCGTTCATATCAACTCTCTCTGCTCTCTCTCTCTCTCTCTCTCTCTCTCTCTATGAATATTTGTATCCCTTCCTCTTGTAATATTGTTTTCCTTCTGCAATCAACTCTCTCTCTCTCTCTCTCTCTCTCTCAGAACAACGAGAGGAGGTAGGGAGAAGGGGAGAGGGGAGGGGGACAAGAGTGACCTTAAGGCGAAGATAGAACAACCTTGAGCAGCGAGTAATAACGGGGAAGGGGGGGGAAAGGGGGGCGGGGGGAGAGGCCTTCAGATATTTTTCTTTCCAGGAACCGTGTGAGCAAATTCAGCGGATTTGCATCAGCGGTCATATCTCAAGACGAGAGCAGCTTTAAAAGAAAAAAGAAGTGGTTGACTCGTTGAATTAAAGTTCGCCTTATTTTGTTGCGGGTGATTTTTTGTTTTTTAGGCGTTTAATATTAACGCAGGTCTTTTATGATTATAGTAATGCGGAGAAGAAAACAAGAGTAATGCATTAAATATTGCCATTGTGGAGGTGCTGTATTAAGAAAAATATACATTTTGATTGTTGTAACTAGAGTAATACGTCAATTATGCTTTTACACTGCTCTTCGCCCCACAATGATGTTCGTCTATGACCTTGTAAAATATTATCTCCTCTTCTGAAAAAGTAATCATTTTATTTTTTTTATTTTTATTGCTTATTTATTTACGAGTATTTATTTATTTATTTATTGTTTTATTTACACTTTGAAAAGATCAAACATCTGCTCCGTCAAACTCAAAGAAAGGTCCTTCATCCAGATAACGATCTCGCCGAAATTGAATGATTTTCTGCCAGTCACCAACCGCAAACTCACCTATAGCTCCTTTTTAAAAAAGTCAGAGAACCCTTTCAGTTAATCTGCTAACAAACAGACACACAAACGCACAAGCAAAATACACTGACAATGCGACCGAAGCGCGAACAGTTTTCTTTGTCAAAAACAAACAAAGAGAGCTGGGAAAAAATCCCGAGGCCTAACCACGAATTATGCAACGGACGCTCCCCTTCCAAAGGCGGTGGATTACAGGTATTATGGACAAGGGGAGCAGTGGAGGAATTCTAAATCTTGACCGTAGATGGACCAGACCAGTCCTAGTGTAAAAGGTTATTGGAAGTCGTTTACCCTGGTGTTACAAAGTGCGCATGCCCAGTTTAGGTGCAAGAGGGGTGAAAGTAGATTTTGGTGAGATACGTGAAGACTTTACAGTTTGACACAATTCGAGAGTTTAAGGAAACGATAGTGAATGAAATCCTGAGATAAAAAAAATTCTACAATTTGATACAATTCGAGAGTTTAAGAAAACGATAGTAAATGAAAAAACCTGAAATAAAAGAAAACTCTACAGTTTGACACGATTCGAGAGTTTAAGAAAATGATAGTGAATGAAAACCAGAGATAAATAAAGACTCTACAATTTGACACAATTCGAGATTTTAAGAAAATGATAGAGGATGAAAACCATAGATAAATAAAGACTGCAAATTTTGACACAATTCGAGATTTTAAGAAAATGATAGTGAATGTAAACCTGGGATAAATAAAGACTGTACAATTTGACACAATTCGAGATTTTAAGAAAATGATAGTGAATGTAAACATGGGATAAATAAGGACTTTACATTTTCACATATTGGAGAATTTCAAAAAATGGTAGTGAATGAAAAACTGAGATAAATAAAGACTTTACATTTTGACACATTGGAGAATTTCAGAAAATGATAGTGAATGAAAACCTGAGATGCGTATGGACTTTACAATATGATATAATTCGAAATTTATAGAAAATGAGAGTATATGAAAGCCAGAGATAGATAAAGACTTTACAATTTGAAATTATTAGAGAATTTGACAAAATGAGAGTGAATGAAAGCCACAGATAAATAAAGACTTTACAATCTGATATAATTCGAGAACGCAAGAAAAGGATAGTTAATGAAGACCTGGGATAAAAAGACTTTTACAATTTCAAATTATTAGAGGATTTAAGAAAATGATAGTGAATGAAAACCAGAGATAAGTGAAGACTTTACAATCTGACATAATTCGAGAATTTAAGAACCTGACGGTAAATAAAAACCTAATCTATTTAGACTTTACAATTTGAAATTTGATATTCTGAGAAAAGACCACAGCAAGAGCTTGTTTCACAGAGCGTGAAAAAGGACTTAAAATGATAATAAAAAGACACATAAATAAATGAAAAACTATCTTTTAAACATGAAGACAGAGGCGAAAGGTAAGAGATGAAAGGCACTTTTGTTTATCTAGATGTCTCCAGTAGCTTTTCTTTTCATGTGTCACAGATGTTTTCTATTTATAAACTTAATCTTTTTTTCATCAATCAGAATCTAAAACGGTAAGGTTTACGAGATATAAATATATATAATATATATATATATTATATATAGATATATATATAATTATATATATATATATAAGATATATATATATATATATATATAATATATATATATATATATAGATATATATATAAATATATATATGCATGTATCACACACAACAACACACACAACACACACACACACACACACATATATATAATATATATATATATTATATATATATATATATATAATATATATATGTATATATACACACACTTCAGAATTTCCTGTATCACTGTATCCTGTTTTTTGTTTTTGTTTTAGTTTGAAGTATAGAAGAAAAAAGATTAAAAATTAGCTTTATATCGTTTTTCTTTTATTTTTACTTGAATGATTATCTTACTGCCTGCTTGTCTGTCAGTCTGTCTGCCTGTTTCTTTGTGATTATAGTCATATTGAAAAGAGTATCAATTATATTCAACCAGTATTTGAATACATTTTTGAAGAGATTTTTTATTACCACAGAATTATATATTTATTCTTTATCTTTGCAAGATGTTGTCTTCCTAATGGCAATCATTTCAGTTAGTAATTTTTTTTGTCGAGAATTCTGTACGTTGATGCCATCTTTTGAACAAGCCAGATTTGTATCAATATTGCATTCAGATGGACATTTATAAGTATAGTTCTCTCATTTGCCTACGTTCTAAGCATCATGCGCGACTAACTGTGTCACTTACAAGATACTTACATAATGTTTAAACCTTTGGATAAAAGATGTTTACGGCCACAATTGGAGTTAAAATTCACCGTGCGATGGAAATTCTCCCCGGAAAGCACCTTTGAAGAAGTCTTCTCTCCCTCGTAATCTCAGCCCTTTGGAACTGACGTGAAGTCACCAGCCTTTGATAAGTAAATGCCATGTGCCACGGGCGTCTATTGGAAAAGGATTCGTCGCCACACTTCGCCAGATTCGCGCCAATAAACTTAATTTTTTAAATCGGCAAATCCCGAGAATTATTCACTCGTATCTACCAATTGTACGCAGGTGTTTTGACAGTGCCATGCGCAGGTCTTGATGTACGAGCAGTTATATTTGGTTTCCTCTCTTTGAATTTGAATGCCAATGGACGTTTTATGGTTCACCGGAGGCAGATAATTTGCTAGTGGTCGTAATTTGTTTCCGCTATCAAAAGCCCTGAGCTGAATTAGTTCTTAATAACTTTAATTTCTCGGGAAGAAGCGGGACAAGGCTGCATAATTAGTTGATTCAACGGGACCATTATTGTCACTGGCGTAATACTGAGCACCATTTCGCCTTCTCTGATATATATATATATATATATATGATATATATATATATATATATATATATATATATATATGTATATATAGTATATATATATATATATATATATATATATATATATGTATATATATATATATATATATATATATATATATATATATATATATATATATATATATATATATATATATATATATATATATATATATATATGATCAACGGGCTGGTAGAAACATGTCGACAGAAAAGTACCAAAGATACCAGAAATATAAACATAAAAAGATATACGACCGAAAAAATTTAATCATCCTCACGGTAAAGCTCTATGGATTTACAACACCAGGTTTCAGTAACGTACTGTAACAAAAGAATAAAGAATGTCTGGTGTAAGAAAGACGCTGTTTATAACCACCGAAATATAAACATTGGGAATTTGTTGACCAATATTGAGTTACAAGAATAATTGAGACAACTCTGTATAAAATCAATTCGCACATCGCCGCCAGCCATCCTTTTGAACGAGGTATTACTACTACTACTCTACTATACTATACTACTTACTACCACTCCTATATTATTATTATTATTATTATTATTATTATTATTATATTATTATTATCCCTCTAATTGGTTTTTCTAATGATTCTCTTTCAGATGGACACGACCTGTCGAATATTCGTCTTGTATTCGATGTTATAATTCCCATGCTTCTTTGCTGGCAAAATTACAAGGATAGTAGCACACACAGAATTACAGGTAAGCGCTTCGCCATTTTAACAAATAATCATAATTGCTATTATTATTTTGCACCCATCAATGTACGTTTTTCGAAAGTCAAATATGGTGTTAGATTAGCGGGGTAGGTGCTTATTATTAGTTAATACTTCGCCTCGAGTGTAAGTTATTTTAGTTGCAGAGTATATATATTATATATAGATATATATATATATATATATATATACATATATATATAGATATATATATATATATATATATATATATATATATCTATATATATAGATATATATATATATATATATATATATATAATATCTATATATATATATATATATATATATATATATATATATATATATAGATATATATATAGTATATATATATATATATATATATATATATATATATATATATATAGATATATCAGATATATATATATATATATATATATATATATTATATATATATATATATATATATACATGCATACATACATGCTTATTGTTCGAAGTTCTTTTTGATTATTTCCTTTTTAGTTATAGGTATGGTAATGTATTTATAGAATATTATTCATTCCATTTTTTGGATATTAAATCTAGGTATTGTATGGATATTAAATCTGTAATATCTCGTCAACATTCTATTTGAATAGGACCTCTATTACCGTAGAGATAAGTAACATCATCTTATTTTATAAAATAATATACTCGCGCCAAAGCTTACATAAAGAGACCCAAATCATTTGTTGTAAACTCATGGCGTCGATGAGTTAAAAGGCGAGATGGCGGGTGATCTAAATATTCTAAATGATGCTTTTATGGAAGAAACATTGTAAGATATTTAAGCATTCAAATGGTCCCTTCTGCAAGATAAACTGTTTTATAAGCTATGAAAAAGTGCCTGGCTTTCTTCTGGGAAAATACACTCTATTTTTTACAGGGAAGGCCACTGCTTGACATCACTCAGATGTTATCCTGAGGATAAATAAAAAGATCCCAGGTTTAAACAAATGTCTCCCGCTTGGACCAGGAGACGAGTAAATATTAAAAAAATGCAGCCACGTGATCAACCAGCTTTCGAAAGATGATTTCGTTTCGTACCTTCCAACGAAAAATTAACGTTTTAAGAGGATAAGGCAGAGAGAGAGAGAGAGAGAGAGAGAGAGAGAAGAGAGAGAGAGAGATAGAGAGAGAGAGAGAGAGAGAGAGAGAGAGAGGAATATAGACAACCTCCGTTACATACTAGTGGATGAAGATGTAGTGTCGTCGAAGTTTCTCAGAGGAAAAAATCGCGAGGAAGAAGAAGCGCACTAGACGGCATCTAAATAGCGAGAATTTCAGGGCCTCTAGTTTTCCGAAACCATAAAAAATAAAAAATCTTGTAAAAGAAGTTTGCTCTACGTCACGCAGCCGTTAGTCTACTTTTGGGTATGTAGACTGAATGCATTACCCTTATTTCGGTCATATAACCTTAGATATAAATATACTTTTTATCCTTCATGGTATGTGGGATCATACCATCTCAAGAAAAATGATCGCAATACCAATTCGTCTGTCACTATATAGAAACTGTTTACCTTTATATGTCGTTGGGTTTTTGCAATAATGCAACTGCACGTGGTTACAAGAAGGCTTACTGCAGCGCTATAACCTTCAGGTTATGGCAACAAGTGGACAGAAATGAAACTGCAAATGCAATAGGAGAATAATTAACGTTGCAATGATGTTAGGTCGTATTGGTATGAAAACGTAAAAGTGGCCTTGTAAACGAAATTAATAATATTCATTAAACTGTCACCGAGGAGAGAATACTTACGCCCAAGAAAAGACCACAGCATTTCACGTAGGTTTTGGGTTGAAAGCAAACATTTCTGGTAAAACGATAACATTATTTAGCAGACGACGAAAGGGAGATATTCTTGTAAACCTAGACAAGTTCCCTGACTGTGTGAAACGACCAGTCACGCTACCAGAGTCGCTGTGACGATAATTATAAAGGCATACTTGGACAGGAAAAAGGGTTAGCTGTACAGAAATTACAGAGAAGCTTCACACCTCGCACACGCCAACGACAGAGATATGCAAAGTTAGTTGGTAAATTGGGGACAGTAATGATTTATGTGGACGAGTGTACAGATTTTCTTGTTCTAAATATCAAGCACAGAGAATGTTCATATATCAGTTCAGTATTTCATGAAGAATATGAAACGTCAATAGATAAATTGAAAATTATAATATTGATTACATATGTATGAATTTTGAAAAAAAGTAATTCCAAATGTCAGTTCAGTATTTCATGAAGAATATGGAATGTCAATAAGTAAATTAAGAATTGTAATATTGATTACTTAGACTAGTGTGCAGATATTTGTATGAATATTGAAAATAAAGAGTAATGCCATATATCAGTTCAGTATTTCATGAAGAATATGGAATATCAGTAGGTAAATTGAAAATTGTGATATTGATTACATAGACCAGTGTGTAGAGATTTGTATTAATATTAAAAAAAAAAAAAAAAAAAAAAAAAGTAATTTCATATATCTGTTCAATATTCAAAGAAGCATTTGGAACGTCTAAAATGAAGGATATTAAATGACATATGTCAGAGTTCATAAAAAAAATCGTTGTTTCTAGCAAATAAAAGAAATAAGTTTTGTAAAATTTCAAGCTGAAAAAATAGGTTATAATGATCAGAAAAAAGTTGTAAAGAAAAAAAAAGAAAAAAGGCAGACGCAGACTTTTACTTTTATTTATTTCCACATGACCGGTTTTACTCAATATCAAAAAGGCTTTGGCGGTTTTTTATTGTCCTAAGAAAAATCATTTATTTTTAAGCAGAAGCAGTGCGAAATATGATTATTCTCTTGCATTAATTGATATTAAATGCATATCTTTATATGTATTTCCTGAAGAGGCTGCATAATCTTTCATTTGTTCGTTGTCTTGAGATTATTTGAGTTGGTATTTCGTTGGAATAGCACTACTAATTGCGACCTGAGCCAGTATGTCCATTAACAGACCTCTCTCTCTCTCTCTCTCTCTCTCTCTCTCTCTCTCTCTCTCTCTCTCTCTCTCTCTCTATGTATATATACATATATATGAATGTCTTTCACTGTAATACAACAGTATAATATGAAGATAACGTTAAGATAGTGTTTTATGGGCCTTTTATCTATATATATATATATATATATATATATATATATATATATATATATATATATATATATATATATATATATAATGTGTGGTGCGCGCGCGTGTGTGTGATTTATGTGTGGTTCATTTCCACGAAAATGCCAAGTCGCTGTAAACTGTGTTATTATAAAAATTACCGTTCACATTTCATCCCTAGCCATAATGGGTTTTAATAGCCTCTTCTCCCCTGATCCTCCTTCCATAAACCTTAAAATAAAATCCAAGCAAAAAAAAAAAAAAAAAAAAAAAAAAAAAAAAAAAAAATCCTGGCCGCCAAAGTTTTAATAGTCTAAATCGTCGGATATAACAATACCACGGGGAGAAAAATTCCCACGCGAAAAGAACGCCCCCGAGAGAGAGATATATATATAAGGTTTCAGAAAACGGACCCTCGCTGATGCCATTCCTCAGATCAGGCGCTTCGTCGTCTCTCTGGAAATTCTGATATAATACACCAGAAGGGGACTGCTGCTGCTTCCTCTTCTTCTTCTTCCTCTTCTTCTTCCTCTTTTTCTTCTTCTTCTTCTCTTTCTTTTCCTTCTTCTTCTTCTCATGGAGAAATGTCAAGGAAAACCAGAAGTAACAGCCTTTTCTTTGCTTGTGGAATGACCCTCGCTGGCTGGCGTGTGATTTCGTAGGGTTTCAACATTTACTCTTTGGAAAAGTGCGGTGCTTTCAACCAGCTTGGAAAAATTCAGCGGCCACTAGCCACAGATAGACGTGTGGGCTACGTGGTGTGATCTGGCGTTTATTTTATGCTTGGAAATGCATTTTTTGAAAACGATTCTTTATCTCGAATTCGGTAAATGAAGACGAGGAGAGTCAAGGGGAAACTTCTCACTCCTTTTCCTAAAAGCATTTGGAAACATTGCTATACCACTAACGCATTGACAGAAGAATTGGGTAGTGTGATTTGATTTAGGGCTTCATTTTATGCTTCGAAAAGCCATTCTTATCAATGTTCTTCGTTTCGAATTTGGGAAAGGAAGACGAAAGAGATTCGTCGAGAAAGTGCTCGTCCCATTTTTCTAAAAGAACTCGGAAGCATTATTTTTTCTCCCAGAAGATACATCTGACTCGAAATGATTCCAAGTTCCCCAGAAAATACCTGTAACTCGAAATTATTCTTAAGTTCCACAGAAGATACATTTTATTTGAAATTATTCTAAATTTCCCAGAAGAAACCAGTAACTCGGAAAGATTTTGTTTGTTTGTTCCTCAAAAGATACATTTAATTTCGAAATTATTCTAGTTTCCCAGAAGATACCTGTAACTCGGAAAAATTGTTAAGTTCCCCAGTAGATACAGTTAATTCGAAATGATTCTAAGTTCCCAAGAAGATACTTACAAATCTGAGTGGACGAGAAAAACACGATTAAAAAAATATATTTTATTAACCTTTTATCTTTCCTGCCTGTAAATGCTTTCACAGAAACGTTTTTTGTTTTGGGGAAAATTGCCAATGTAACACAATTTACACACACTGTAATTTATTTTTCTAAGTCCATAAAAGAAGTGAAGATATATTGAACGTCATGAAATTTCAGTGTAAATTTTGTAATGATAGTATAAATCTATCATCAATTTGAGAACTGTGCGTTTTCAAAGGTCGAATCCTTTCAGCCAGGGTGATCCTTGAGGACAACTTAGGAATTTATGCCATGAAATTTCGGTGTAAATTTTGTAATGATAGTATAAATCTATCATCAATTTGAGACTCTGCGTTTTCAAAGGTCGAATCCTTTCAGCCAGGGTGATCCTTGAGGACAACTTAGGAATTTATGCCCTGAAATTTCGGCGTAAATTTTGTAATGTTAGTATAAATCTATCATCAGTTTGAGAACTCTTTGTTTTCAAAGGTCGAATCCTTTTAACCAAGGTGATCGTTGAGGACAACTTAGGAATTTATGCCCTGTAATTTGGCTCCTATTCCGGAACATTCTCTTTTGGCAATAGGAAAGAGTAGTAACACAACCGCGGACGACGCTCAAATCATCATAAAATAAGTTGAGTTGAATTATCACCGCCGGAATGGTATCGGATTTCGATACTGTATTTTAGTTCAGCGCCTTATTTTAAACTTGCCCGATTCCAGAGTGGCTTAGGAAGCGGACTTAGACGCCCTTTTTTCATCAATTATAATGCTCTTACGTTTTTTTTATGATTTGCAATTTTCTTGCTTTGTATTTTAATCACACTTTTACAAGCAGCCTCTTCTCCATTTGACTTCTCTTTTTTTAGCAATCATAATCGTCTATGTTTTTTAATAATTTGCAATTTTCTTGCTGTGTATTTTAATCACACATTTACAAGCAGTATCGTCTCCACCTGCCTCCTCTTGTTTAGCAATTATAATCGTCTATGTTTTTTTAATAATTTGCAATTTTCTTGTTATGTATTCTAATCACACTTTTGGAAGCATTCTCATCTCCATTTGCCTTCTTAGTATCAACATTCTAACCTTATTTGGCTTTTACAAATTGAAATATTTCTGTTAAGATTTATAATTTCCTTGTTATGTATTTTAATCACACTATTACAAGCAGTAGCTTCTCCATTTGCCTTCTCTTATTATAAGCATTCTAACCTTATTTTGGCTTTTATTAACTGAAATACATCTGTCAAGGATCTAATATATTTGAATTTTATTTTTACAGATGTCTGGATGTGGAATTCTGATTCGATGTACTCGGTGGCAGGACCTTTCGAAGGATCGCTGTCCTATATTCACCTGGAAGGAGTAGTCTGCTGTCTCTACTGTCTGTCTGTCTGTGTCTCTATCTATCCCGCTGTCTGTCCGATTGTATGTCTGTTTGTCTGTCTGTCTGTCACATCAAGCAAGATAAAACCCAGCAGCCCAAAAAGTATCTCGCAGCTATTTATATCTCTCGTTTCCTTTCTCGTTCTTCCCTTCTCTCGCACCTCTCGTATATATCTCCATTAACCCTTTCCTTCCTCTCGTAGTTGCATTCTTCTCTCTCTCTCTCTCTCTCTCTCTCTCTCTCTCTCTCTCTCTCGCCGGAGTGATATATAGCGTTCCAAGCTTCCTCCGACTACAGATATTTGTATGCTCTAAGTCTGGCTCCTTTCGGGGAATTCCACACCCCTACCCCAACCCCGCCCCCTTACCCCATCCCAGCTTCAAAGATCTACTTAAGGTAAAGATAAAGGGAAGCAAGAAGAAGAAGATGAAGAAGAAGGAGAAGAAGAAGAAGAGGAGGAGGAAGAAGAAAGAAGAATAAGGAGTTTGGATTTCTTATCTGGAGATTCGAGAAGTGTTCGTTGGCTCTTCTGTATCCTAAGTGTTTGTTTCCTTTCGCAAAGGAAGTGGCATTTGTTTTTTTGTGTGTGAGTGTTTTTTTTCCTTTGTTTTCTGCCGAAAGGCAGTTGATGGCCTTGTTTAAACGCCGAAAGTGTGTTTTTTTTTTTTTTTTTGCATCCTTTAAGAAAACAATCCTCGCTTTTGTAGATTTCAGAAGGTATATACGTTTAGGAAATTCACCTTCAGACAAAAAAAATCAATACAAAATCAAGTAAACTCTATGAGATAAAGTAATAAAGTTGAGTGAATATTTGCAAGATTAGGTTGTAGATTTATTAATAGGATTATGTGTAGAATTTTAAAAATTAATGAAAAAAATCAATACAAATTCAAGTAAACTCTATAAGATAATGTAATAAAGTTGAGTAATTATTTGCAGGATTTGGTTGTATATTTATTAGTAGGATTATGTGTAGAAATTTTAGAATTAATTGAATGACAATCTACGTGTTAGTTGATCACTTTACTTACAAGGGACCACTGAAAAAAAGTTAATCTAAGGTGTGGGGCTCAATCAGGTTATCCCACTTGATCAAAGTAATAAATACGATGTTCAAAGTTCCATAGCTTGGCAATAATAATTGATTTCTAAGAAAAATCACTGCTATGCATTCCATAGGACAGATTGAAGTTGCAGTGTATTGTTAGCTTTGTGAGATCATAAGTGGTGTACATGCAGTACAGGTGTCAGGACGAACCTGAATTTTTGACTCTCTTGAATAATTATTTGGCAAAATAAAACACAGACAGACGTACACATTCCCACACGAACACACATACATATATGCTTGTATGTATGTATGCATGTATGGATGTATATTTACACTAAGAATAGAAATACACAAAAAGGGAACATCTATCGAAGCAGAAGAATGTTGCTGACAAAGCTACGTATTCAGAGAGCGCCCTTGGCGTTTGGGTAGTCCACAGAATTTCGAATGGAATGTCCATCAGCACTAAAAGATAAAAAAAAGAGCAAGATACCTGTCAAAGGGAAAAGAAGATGAAGAAGAAGTAGAAGAAAGACATCAGTAAGCGGAATAGTTTTGTGAGATCGCGCAAAAGAGATATTAGGGGATGTTTCTGAAGAGGACCTGAATGCAGTAATGTATAAGATCTCGGCTTTTGAAGTTGATTCGATATGATTTTATGAAGTTCATGCTCTCACGACAAGCAGTGGGATGGGGGCACTTGGTACAGTGAATAGTGGGAGGTGGAGTGGTTGGCCAGCAATGTAAAGATTTCAAGAAAACGAAGATGAAGCACAAGGATCTAAATATGAAACGGACGGCAAATCCCTCAGTTGCACCTTCAAGTATTGGTCAGGCAGTTTGGAAACCCGAATGAAGAATAGAATCATGAATGGAAGTAAAGTAAAAGGCTAAAATGTGCGTGCAGTTACGTGCCCAAGAGACACTACAATCACCCTTTAGTAATGCCTGCAATTCACCACGTGAGGTGGTCTGACGGTCTTTTGCAGCAGACTCAGTAGTAAGAACACTTACAGGGGAAAAAAGCAGCAATTACGGCTGTTATTTTAGATAAAATTAAAAAAGGCCACCAAAAAGCAACAGAGCTTAACCAAGCATCGAAAGAGCAAGGCTTTTGGGCGAGGAACAACTCCAACTTATGGTTTCCTAAAGCGGGAAATATCTGTCCTCTCATTGGCTGTCACTGTCCAGCTCTGATTGGTCCTCCCTGTTGACGTCACATGATTACTGCTTTTGCCAGCACTGCTGCTTACGTGACATGCTGTCACCTAGTTGTATATATTATCTATTATTTCTATCATACTGACTTCTTTTGGTCAAATTCGTTATGTGTATGATTTAAGTATTTTGTAAATGATGTATGAAATATAATGTTGTTATTCCTAAACAGAACATTCCTGCTTTTTAAATTTGTAGGATTAGGATACAAAACGAGACAACTATTTGACTATTTGATGACGTCAGAGTTCAGAGAGTAAATACGAACAATAACCAATCACAACTGAGGATGAGACAGCCAATAGGAAGACAGATATTTCCCGCCATATGGAGTGCTATTTGAAAAACCAGCTCGAATGCCTTTCAGGGGGCGATTTTTAAGAAAAATCAACCTTTTTTGTACAGAAATGGAGGTTTTCAAAGGAATTAAATTGGTGAGGCTCGTTTAAAACTACCACAGGTATTAATTTTGTCAATTTTTTCACGTGGAATGAAATTAATTAAGTTTAAATGCAAAATGGAGTAGGATGAATTGACGGCGTCATTAGGATTCATCCTACACGTAGCGGAGTGCCTCTGGGTTTGCTTAGACTTCAAACTATCTCATACAGACACACAGACATACGTACATACATACATCCATACATACATATGTATGTATATATATGCATGTATATAATATATATGATATATATATATATAGCATATATATATATATATATATATATATATATATATATAATATATATATATATATATATATATAGATATATATATATATATATATATATATATATATATATATATATATATATATATATATATATATGTATATACACTATATATATACATAAAGTATTTTCTATGGTAAACTATTAATTAAATATATCTAATCCTCTAAGATATGAAGTTGGCTAGGCCACCGCAACTTTTATTTATTAAATATCTAATATTCTTATGTTCCTGCAGGTTGGTGAGAGTGCAGAGGACAACAGCAGTCATCTTCCTCCCTGCCCTACGTAACCACAGTCCCTGTATACCTTTGATCATGACCTTTGCTGGCACGAGGTCAACTTTAATCTTAGAAAATAAACTCTTGTTATCCTTAACCTGTTTTATTTACTTCAAGGCGTTTTATTAAAATAATAAATGCAGGGACTGAATGTTGCAGAAATAAATTGATAAACAACAACATTAACTGGAAGCACAGCAACTCATATAAATATGATAATGATATATATAATATAAATATGATAATGATAACAATCAAATGATTCTGTAATAAATTAGGATTTATTAAAGAAAAAGCGTAATAAATATGAAATAGCAAAAAACAAAGGAAGCTGAAAATATCGAGAAACAGAGCCGTCGAAAGCTAGAACGTCTGAAACCACCAAATCTCTCAAAACTCTAGAAAAGCTCGATTAGCTAGAGTGTTTGAAACGCCCAAATTCGCATTTTCAACAATTCCCAAACAGCAACGCATATGGGAGCGGAACACCCTCGTCTTATGGCTTTCCTAAGGCGGGAGAATATCTGTCCTCTGATTGGTTGGTATCTGTGACGTCATACATCATACGACTTTGCTTCATGACGAGGGGCTCAAGTAATAAACAGTCGCTTGGTAGTGGAAATGCACCAACGATCGACCAATCAGGGTCGAGAATGATTCAGCCAATGAGAGGCCGAGGATTTCGCGCCATGAGGGTGTTCCTATGACTTATGGGCTGCTGTTGAGAAACGTCGCTCGAATTTCGCCAACAGGCCTTCCAAACGCTCTAAACTCGTCATATTAATGAGATATATTTTTTGAATGAGTTTACTTGAAAGTAATATAGAGATTCTTCATCGATTTCTAGTTTAAATAATCAAGTTGAATATTGATTCAATAATAAATAAGGTTTTATATACATTTGTAGGATGAATATTTGATAGCAACTACCTTTCAACCTGTATGTCAATCTATCTTTCTCTTATTCTATATATATATATGTATATATAATATATAGATATAATATATTTAT
The DNA here is from genome assembly GCF_015104395.2 of Macrobrachium nipponense. NCBI lineage: Eukaryota > Metazoa > Arthropoda > Malacostraca > Decapoda > Palaemonidae > Macrobrachium > Macrobrachium nipponense. Next base: position 44,815,637 of record NC_061103.1, read on the forward strand.
ATATATATATATATATATATATATATATATATATTAGTCTTTCTCCCTATCTATCTGTCTATTTAGCTATCTACTTATCTATCCAAAATCGCTAGTTTTGTCCTTTCAAACTCTCCAGCTAAGGAGTCTCCAAGCTTACTTTTTTCTTGTTCGAATATTTTTGGATTTTCCCAGGAAGGAAGTGAATAAAACGCCTATTATGATTTAAAAATGTATTTATTTAATAAATAAAAACGTGAGGTGATAGGCAAGATTAAATGAACAACAACAAATTGGAAAAAAAGAAAATATTCGAAGAAAATGGTTCTTGGCTAGAGCGTTTGGAACTACAAAATTGTGGAAAATCTTCGAACAGCAACGCATAAGACGAGGAACTATTGGTTGGTTCCCATGGTGACGTCATAGTCCCGTCACCTGGGGCTGGTTACGTCAAAAGAGAGTTGCCACAGGACACCATTAGACAAATCTTTTAATATTTTATATTAATATGACTTCTTACATGATCTGTGTTTGTTAATAGAGTAATCTGTGACATATTCCCAAGACTTTAGGATGAAAATAGAATAATGAAATACGTTTAATCAGCTGTAAAAACAAAATTCTTTTAACTGAGAAGTTGCCAATTTTTTATTTTGTTCTATACTATGCAGATGACGTCATCCATTGATGCCAAGCTATAAGGAAGAATACCTTTCTAGCTATTATATTTTACGTGATTAATTCGCTTTTTCAGCCTACTTTAACTATGTTAAATTTAATATTACTTAATTATTAATCTATATTAATTAAAAGTTGAATTTTGTTAGCTATATTTCTTTTAATCTATTAAAGTCCAACTAGTTTTTCATAAAATGTTTTATTCCTGTTATACTGCCTCGTTCTGGGTCAAATACTTTAGATGTATGAATAATTATTTAGAAACAGAAATTTAATATAACAACACCTTGCCTAAACAAGAACTCCACTTGATTTTAAAATATATTTCCTGACCAGAAAGCGACTTATGACAACTGTTCATGACGTCAGAAGATAAAGTAATAAACGATTCCTTTGTAGTAGAAATACCAGCGATCGACCAATCAGGGTCGAGAATGATTCCGCCAATGAGAAGCCGAGGACTTCGCGCCATGAGGGTGTTCCTCTGCTTTATGAGCAGCTGTTGGAAAACCGTGCTCGAATTTTGCTAACAGGCCTTCCAAACTCTCTACCTAAGTGAGTCTTCTTACTAAGTAGAATCGTCATATTAAAGATATGTAGATTATTAAAATGCTTTGATTAATTAGGCAGGTGTTACTTAAAAGTAATGTATAGTTTAATGGTAAATTTCTAGTGTAAATAATAATTTTGACAACTGATTTAATAATAAGTTTATATCATATACAAAGACGTGTAGGATGAACTTTGATGGCGACGTCCTTTAGCCCCCTAACTTTCTATCTCTTGTTCGAATAATTTTGGGTTTTCCTTGGAGGGAAATAAATAAAACACCTATTATGAATAAAAAAACATATTTATTTGATAAATAAAAACGTGAGGTAATAAACATGAATAAATAAATGAACAATACAGCAAATGGGAAAAACCAAAAATATTCGAAGGAACAAGAAAAAGTAAACAACATAGGGTCGGTCTCCTTAGGAGCGTTTGGAACCACCAAATTCTCGATTTTGGAAAATCCTCGAACAGCAACGCATAAGGCGAGGAACTATTGGTTGGTTTCCATGGTGACGTCATACTCTCGTCACCTGGGCTGGTTACGTCACATGATAGTTGCCGCAGGACACTATATGACAAGTCTTTTAATGCTATTTTATACTAATGTGACTGCTTACTTGATCTGTGTTTGTTAATGGAGTACTTTACAGCATATTCCTTAACACTTTAGGATGAAACTTAATAGTGAAATACGTTCAGTTAGCTGTTAAATCCACATTCTTTTTATCAAGAAGTTGCCAGTTTTTAATTTCATTTTAGACTGTGATGACGTCATCCATTGATGCCAAGGTATATGAAGCGAACCTCTCTAACTATTATATTGTACGTGATTAATTCGCCTTTACAGCCATTTGTATTTATTTTAGATAAAAGATAACTGAATTATAAGCTTATATTTAAAATATATATATTTTAGTAAGTATATTTCAATTAAATATCATTGTAGATGTCTTATTGCACTTACCAGTAAACACTTGAAGAAAGCCCAAATAGTTTTTTTATATATTGTTATATTTCTGCTTTAATGCCTCGTGCTGGGTCAGATAATTCATACATACGAATCAGTATTTTGAAACATAGTAGCTTGATTTAAAAACACATTTTCTGACCAGAAAGCAACTTACGACGTCTGTTCATGACGTTAACAGCTACAATAATAAACAGTTCCTTGGCAGTAGAAATACCCCAACGACCAATCACTACTGACGATGATTAAGCCAATCAGAAGACGAGGATTTCGCTCACTGAGTGTGTTCCTCTGACTATGGGCAGCTGTTAGAAAAACGTGCTTTACGACGTCAGCACCTCTGTTATTGAACAGGGACAGCGACCAATCACAATTGAGAGCGAAAAAGCCATTGTGAAGGCAAGAATTTATTATTAGGAGTGTCTTCCTCTGATTGGAAGAACCTGCTCGAATTTCGTTACGTTTCCTTTCAAACGCTCTAGGTATGGGGGGCTTCAGTTGCACGTTCAATTATACAATTATTTACCTTTTTAGAGCGTTCTGATTTGACTGGAATTGTTTGATACTAACGCAAAAACTCATTTAGTAGTTATGTTTGTCGAATTGAAACGGATATTAACTTACTGTTTACGTATTCATACAGAGAGAGGTGTAGGATGAATCGTAATGATGACGTCGTTTCCTCTCCTAGAAAATACGTGACGGAGTTCCTCTTGGTCTGTTGCTTGAAGCCTCTTCCAATTGTCTCCGGTGCTCAGATTGATTTAGAGAACGTTCTTTATATATATATATATATATATATATATATATATATATATATATATATATATATATTATATAATACAATATATATATTTTAAACCCCAATTTAATTGTAAATTATCATAAATAAATTTCGTCTTCTCTGGGAGATCTGAAGTTGCAAAAATACACAAAATTTTCACTTTTAAATACTGTATATTCGTTAAGCCTTTTACTCCACCCCCACTGCTTCCAACACTTACTGGATTGCTTTGGGCAATGACCTGTGTCAGCTTACGCCAACTTAAGCCAGCTTAGCCAGCTTA
>NC_061103.1:44821385-44850540 GCF_015104395.2 Macrobrachium nipponense
TTTATTCTCTCTCTCTCTCTCTCTCTCTCTCTCTCTCTCTCTCTCTCTCTCTCTCTCTCTCTCTCTGTCTCTCTTCCACTGTGCAGACCATTGAAAAGATTCCTGTGATATCTTTTGAAGAAACTATAATAATATTTACGATTTTTACAAGAAGTTCATCCTCGCCTATAGAGATGTAAATATACAAGACAGTCTATTGATGTAATCGTCTCAGGATTGTTATAAACATAAATAATAGCTGAAATTCTATGGTTGAATGGTACAGCTTCATAACCTATGCAAGAATGCCAACCAAAACATGAGTAAAATTCCCAATCCTTGCTGAAATTCAAAGCGAGCGAATTGAAAGTTAAATGTGTCAAGGACCGGAACTCGTTATCGAAGATTCTTAAGCATATATAACTCCAAAAGCGCCTGTTAAGAATATAAATGGCCTACAAAGAATTTGCACTAGATCTGACTAAACAGGACTGACTTATACGTCCGCTCTCTTTAGCAGGTATATTTTTATAAATTTATTCTTTGTGCGCACTTCGAGAAAGCCCTGTACGAAGATGACGTCATTCGTAAAATCTGTTAAAATTCGCTTCTAGTACATTTTTGATGAATCTGTTTATAGATATATTCTGGAATTTAAAGAAAATTAGAAATATATATACATATCATATATATATATATACATATATATATATAGATATATATATATTATATATATATATATATAATACATATATGTGATATATGGTATATATATTATATATATAATATATATATATATATAAATATATAGTATATATATATATATATACATATATATATACCTACACATACATACATACATACATATACACATACACAAGCTGATAGCATATTGCCACAATAATCTTGACAACCACCTCCCTAACTCCTACAGAATTCTGGACCCAACGACTGACGCAACAATATTAGAAGAAGGCCAATTTAAAATCGTATAATCCCCGGGCGTTCGAATTCGCGTCAGTCCGTTTCTCCAGTCCATGATAACTACGCGAACGACTCAGAGAGAGAGAGAGAGAGAGAGAGAGAGAGAGAGAGAGAGAGAGAGAGAGAAAGAGAGGAGCGCTAATAACGGAAGAAGATTGGACTGACCGAAACGAAGGCTGTGAAGGAAGAGATTGGGATATTTCAAGGAATGAGAGTTGAACAAATACCGCCGTTATTGGAATCCGAAAAAGAGATGTTTTCGGGTGTTTTATGAGCTGGGCTCTCCTCTCTCTCTCTCTCTCTCTCTCTCTCTCTCTCTCTTTAGAATGAACATATAAATTGTCAGGTGGTCCTTAAACAAGCTTCTCTCTCTCTCTCTCTCTCTCTCTCTTTCTGAGAATAAACATATACATTGTCAGGTGGTTACTGAACAAACTTTTTCCTCTCTCTCTCTCTCTCTCTCTCTCTCTCTCTCTCTCTCTCTCTCTCTCTCTCTCTCCAATGGAAACAAATATTGAATATTTAAATTACCAAGTAGTAAAAAAAAATTCATATAGTACTCAATAACAGATAACAATAAATTAAACTATAATAAGTGAAAATTCGAGTAAACATAAATCAAATGACCACGGAATGTCTGCTTTAAATTAACTGTCAACAAATAGTACTCGGAACAAAAACTACGATGGCTAAGCTGGATGAACTAAGCCATTTGCCCAATAAATGAGACTAATGTTCATATAGCCCAGCCTGACGTATGTTATTTTATTATAGCATTTGATAAAACCCAGCTCCAGGAAATAGTGACCAGATGCTCAAATTACCGAAACAAAACTTAACAGCAGAGAATATTGAATATCTTACCCAAAAATATATCTTACCCAAAAATATATCTTACCCAAAAATATATCAAACTAATTGAAATCTACTCTTGAATTTCCGACCGGCCTGTTACTTCCATTTACTGAAGCAGAACTTAATTAACAGCAGAGAATATTGAATATCTTACCAATAAATATATGAATACGATTGAAACCTACCATCCTGAATTTCTGAATGGCCTGTTACTTTTATTACTGAAGCGGAACTTAATTAACTGCAGAGAATATTGAAAGTCTCACGAAATAGTATATAAGTAAAATTAAAATCTATCCTATTGAACCTGTATGTACGTCAGAGCCAATACAGAAGTAAATTGAAATTCTTACAAAATAATAAGTAAACTAAACTTACCTGAAGAAGTCTATTCTCTGAAGTTTGTATCGACGTCAGTGCCAATATAGAAGTATAGAGCTACATTGAAATTATTGCAAAACAACATATAAACGTACCTGAAATAATCTATTGTTTATCTGTGTCTGCGTCATAGCCAATTACGAACTAAACAAGGCGTGATCCGGCCTCCAGCTTACTCCAGCCGCTTGCTAAAATGTACGGTCAAATAGCCCATTGTTTCACCAACGAAAATTGAAATAAATACGCTATATTTTATTAGAAATAATTTTTCTGTACTGTTTAACATGCACATTATTTGTATTTTATACTTTCATTTTAATAAATTAATCATGAATATCCTATCCTAAAATGCCCGACTCTAACTCAACGTGAAACTCCTTTTTCAGACCTTTTTATGCTTCCACAAGGGTTTCTTACCCCACAAGAAGAAGAAGAACAACAACAACAAAGTATTTTGTAGGCTTACTCCCCGAGTAAGTGATGAGTCAAAACATTAAGTAGTTTCCCTGAACTAAAGGAAGATATCTTGATCGACACGAAAAAAAAAAAAAAAAAAAAAATACACAGCAAGCTGTTCATTCTCCAAGCCTTAAGATATTGCATTTGTTGCTGTGCCCCCGGACATCTTCCTCGCTTTGTGTATCATCTTTGTTTATTATTCTACTTGTAATTTTCCAGGACCATCGTAAAACTCTGAGAACGAGAAACGGAAATAAATAAGAGCGGGAAACTGAATTACATTTTGAATAGAATCAGGGTACGAAAGGACATTAGAGATAAGATATGTGGTGACAACAAATTTAATACAGATCAGAGGCTGAATCTTTTCACCCCCTCAAACGTCCAGTTTCGTGGAATTCTTCTCTGTTAATGTTGGATTAAAGAACTTAAACGTATCTTGAACTTTGCTACTCTGCTTTGGGGAGGAAAGCATAACATTAAATTCCTAAATAATTCCTTTTCATTATTACACTCTCATGAGAATTCTTTGTTTCTTTCTTCCTAGAGTTAATTTCATTCATTTTTCTTATTACATTTATCTTTAAGTTCTAGATTTCTTTCAAAAGTCCACATAGTTCTTTCTTCTTGTTGCAGTTCCTTGTGCATCCTAGATTTCCTTCTTTCTTAAATCTATATAATTAATTACTTGACATTATTATATTTGCTTGTGGGTTCTGGATTGTTTTTCATCCTAGAGATAATAATATAATTTCTTGTTCCTTTTATTTTTCCTTGTGAATTCTTGTCTTCGTTCCCCCTAAAGTGAATTTAACTTCTTATCATGATTACAATACTAGATTTCTTTCTTTCGAAAGTCAATATAATTCCTTTTGATTATTACATTTGCTTTTAATTATACATTTCTTTTTTTTATAAAGTCAGTAGAAAGCCTTGTCATAATTGAATTTACTTTTAAAGTCTGAATTCCCTTTAGAAAGTCGAAAAATGAGAAAACTGTTCAATATAAAAAAACCTTTTTTTTTCTTCCACATTTTCGATTTTTGTTTCTAAAGTTAATACAAAGTCTTGTCATAATTATATTTCCTTTTAAAGTCTGAATTCCTCCCTTTATGAAGTCGAAAAAGTGTGAAAACTCTTCAAAATAAAACACTATTTCCTCCCATATTTTCCCCCTCAACATTTTCGACAACCCCCCTCCCTGAAATTTAGGGACGCGAAACCACCCTCTTCCGAATTCAAGCTCTGCTCGCCACCGCTCTCATTATATTCATCTCCTGGACCCAAAGTATCGCCCTCCCATACATGTGAAAACAGGGACGAACACATTTCCTTCCCTTCCTCACTTACTTCGAGAGGCCATATCTCTTCTACCGAACTGGGAGGAAGTTTCTCTCACAGGTTACTTTCCCGACCATCAATTTTCATAAACTCGATCGCCTGTTTGAAAATGTATCGTTCCTTCGACCTATTTTTATTCACCTCATTATTCATAATTTAGATCGATGTTCGCATTGGGGGAAATCAGTGTTTTTTTTATTTTATTTTATTATTATTATTTTTTTAAGGGGACTCGTGTTCTGGAATGTCGGGGAACTGTGGGGGGTGAGGGAGGGGGGGGTGTTACTGGTCGAATATGAGTCTTTGGGGGTGGGGGTGGGCGGGGGGGAGCGGGGGTGGGGGCCTGAGTGAAATATGAGTGTGAAGTTTCACATTATTGATAGTTATTTTTTTATGGATTCTGCATAATTACGAGGTTGTTTAGGTTATCTGAAGCTATCTTGGATACGTTCTTGTGTGTGTGTATGTGTGTTTGTGTGTGTGTAAGAGTGTGTGCGTGTGTGAGTGTGTGTGTTTTGTTGTGAAAGCACTCTACTGTGTTTATCTACTGGAACTTATGTTAATGGACAAAAGCAGTTAGTATAAAAATGACAATTATTAATAAGCTGACAGTTATTAACGACACAATGGAATGCCCAAGTAATAAAAAAAATATTTCAAAATGAACTCTAATAATAATTATATAAAAAAATATTTCAAGAAGTACCCATAATAATAATAATAAAATAATAATAATAATAATAATAATAATAATAATAATAATAATAATAATAACAAATAACTAAAACTGGATACTTCGCTTACCTTTCCTTTAACTAGCCGGAGTCAATTCCATTTAAATGAATTCAGTCCACTGAAGGAAAACCTACGATCACTTCACCTTCAATGAACCGCGTGGTGTCTCACTCGTTCACCGTTCATCACTGAAACAAGCTCCAGGAAGAGAAGACGGTTGACGAAGAAGGCCAACTTTCTCGAGAAACAATACTGTCGAAGCGACTCGTAATTAAAATAATAGTCTCGTGGTGTTGCTGACAGGAACAAAGCGTTTTCAGATATCATTTCTTTAAATAAAAATATGCGCAGACGAAGATTCGTAAGTGTATAAGTCAAATATTCATTAGGTGAAAATTAGTATTGGAACTAACACGACTTTAACGTATGTTTAAAGAAATGATTCTCACAGTTTGAATTACAATTCAGGCAATGTTTGCTGCTGCAACTTCATGACAGGCAGGTTTGGGTTCCAATATGCATATTAATTCATGGCACTATGGAGTAACTGAAGGTTTTCAGAAGTCGTATTATGGTACTTCATATTGTACGATGAATTTTTTAAGGATATATAGTGATGCTCATCTTCCAGTGCAAAGCTGTTAATCAACGAGTGTTTTAGTGGAAAACATATAAAATGTGATTGAATAACAAATTTCTCTCTCTCTCTCTCTCTCTCTCTCTCTCTCTCTCTCTCTCTCTCTCTCTCTCTCTTCCCCTGCTATTCAAAACTTCTCCAGCCATTCCAACACACCACGAACTTTTTTTTTCTTTTTATGTCTTTTTTCTTTTTTTCTGTCCTCTTCCTTCAAAAGTCGGACAAAGAATATCAAAGAGAGGAGAAGTTGGATCCGAAATTACTTTCCTACTTACTTTCTTTCGTTTCGAAAGCACAAGAAAGAATTCTTGCATTGGAAAATACATAAATGCTATATATATATATATATATATATATATATATATATATATATATATATATATATGTGTGTGTGTGTGTGTGTGTGTGTGTGTGTGTGTCATATCACATTACCGTGATTCATATACATTTATTGAGGTACAAATGTCTTTAATATCTAATTCGCTCTACATCGGAATTAATATATTTTCATATACGTTTATCATCTTGCGGTGGCGGGGTGGCTAAGGCTTCACTGCCAGTCCTGGAAATGAAGATGTCGATGGTTCGGGCCTGTCGGCCGGCTATTCTATTATCGCTGAATAAATTCCCCTTTGGTTAAACTATATGATGATATTAATTCCGAGGTAGGCGAATTAGATATTAAAGGACATTTGTAGCTCGAAATATATATATATATATATATATATATATATATATATATATATATATATATATATGTATAATATATAGATATATATATATATATATATATATATATATATATATATATATATATATATAAAGAGTGAGAGATAGAGAGAGAGACTGCCAGACAGATCACCAACAAAAGCAAAACACCAGCTCAGGCCGAACCATCATTGTCAGCAGCGGGGCGGGACAGCGGCTCCAAAACTTTTGTTAGTTCCTTATTCCAACGTCGGAACGGAAAACGGGAACAGCTGAATTCCCATTCATCATTCATCGGTCTGAATTCGAAATTATGCAGATTGTGTTATACAGTGAGCCATCATAACTTTGTAACAAAGCTGTGTGTTGATCCTATTAAGTGCAAACAGAACTGGGAGCTGAAAAAAATGAGTTGCCTGGTCCTTTCCCCCCCCACTTCCCCCCCCCCCCCCCCCCCCCCCCCCTCCCCCCACACACACACGGCGATATCGTCCAGTTTATTCAGATGAGATAAAAATTAAGATTTTGTAATCGTGTGTTTTATTTGTTGTTGCAGATGGTAATTGTGTTTTTGGATTAATTTTTTGTATTTGTCTTAGATAACAATTCGGTCTTTGTAATCGTGTGTTTTATTGCTTTTACAGATGGTAATTGTTTGTTTGGGATTGATTATTTGTACTTGTGTTAGATAACGATTATGGTTTTGCGATCGTGTGTTTTATTTGTTGCTGCAGATAGTAATTTTATTTGTTGCTGCAGATAGTAATTTGAAATTCATTATTTGGATTTGTTTTAGATATCAATAAGGTTTTTGTGATATTGTGTTTATTGTTTTTACAGATGATAATTGTTGTTTTTTTTAATTCAATTTTAGTATTTGTGCTAGATAACAATTATGTTCTTGTAATCGTGGTGTGTTGGAAGGGCTGGAGAAGTTTTGAATAGCAGCGGAAGAGAGAGAGAGAGAGAGAGAGAGAGAGAGAGAGAGAGAGAGAGAGAGAGAGAGAGAGAGAGAGAGAGAGAGAGAGAGAGAGAGAGAGAGAGAGAGAGAGAGAGAGAGATCTGATAAATGGTTCGACCATGGAAGGGTGTGGCCCATTCTTTCATAATTATATGACAAAACAAACACACGTGTGCACACATAGACAGACAGACTGACACACACACAAAACACACACACACACACACACCACCACACCCACACCAACACACATATCTATATTATATATATATATATAATTTTATAATATATATACTATATATAATATAATATATAAATATATATAACTCAATGGCCACTAAGAATTTTAGCCTACATAAAAATATTGAAATAAAATTTAACTTCATTGATTGTCTCCTCTCCTCCTCTCGTCGTCTCTCTCGCGTCATCCTCTCTCTCTCTCTCTCTCTCTATCTCTCTTGCCCTCCTAATATACATATATAGATATATATATATATATATTATATAGATATATATATATTATATTACATATATGGTATATATCTAGTAAGAAACCCCAAAAACGCCAAAATATAGAACGTATTGAAACGATATTACATGGAACTTGCTGTTGTAACCAGCATATTTACCTTCCAGTACTATATATATATATATAATCATATATATATATTATATATATTATATTATATATATAATATATATACATACAGAGAGAGAGAGCGAGAGGAGACGAAGAGAGAAGATGTTGAGAGGAGAGAGAGGAGAGAGGATATTTGAAACTTGAATTCCTCATTGAAAATGGTTAATACAAGTTTTAAAAGTAAAAAGAAGAATAATAATTATACCTTTATTTTTAGATAATTAAAATTCCTTGTACCACGTTGATTGGAGTTACAGGAAAGACTTAAAATAAAAAACGCTCAATAATGCTATATTAAAGGACTTTGTAATAAATCAATTCCACTTGGTACTTACTATTGATGAAATGCCACGCAGACCACCAAAAAGAAAATATGAAAGAAAAAAAAATATACAAAATTACTGATTACAAGTCCAGTAAAGGAGATGAATAAGTTCAAATGCCATTTTCATTGATTTCTGTGGAAATAAAATTGGTATATAAAAAACATGAAAAAGAAAATTTAATTTATTTTGTTAAGGAAAGACAAAGAAAGAAAAGAAAGAAAAATGGCTTCAAAATTTTATCAGAAAGTAGGACAAATTATGCTTACTTACTTTTGCATAACATACATAGATATATTTATAATTTATATATATAGTTAATATATCATTATATATATATACATATATATTATTTGTATATTATATATATATATATATATATATACCAATATACAATTATATATACCTATAATATTTTATATATATATTATATAAATACTACATATAATTATAATATAATATATATATTTATATAGTATGGTATATTACTAATAATATATATATATATATAGTATATATTATGAAGTTATCTATTTATATATGCTTACACAACCACGCACACACACAGACACACCACACACACATATATTGTTTAATATATAATATATATATATAGGGTAGATATAACACTATATTATATATATTCATATGTATTAATATAATATACAGATAAATGCTGAATTTGCGGATAATCCTAGCTTATTCCAAATATGCTCAAGAAGCTCGAAAAGACTACTCTCTATCTCTCTCTCTCTCTCTCTCTTCCGAGAAAGGGACGGTAAGTAGGGAACGAATCCTTTTCGTTAACATCTCCCACGGTAAGGGCATTTTCAAGTGAAAAGCGGTTCCTCGCTATTGTCAACATTGGTTTCCCCTGGGTTTGTCGTCTTTACAGGCATCGTTGCTATGGAGGGACTTCGCATCCGTCTCAAGGAAGATCCGGGTTGTTTTGCTTTGCAATTCACTCAGTAATATACAAGCTGAAGGGATACATAGATACTGAAATTGGCTAGTTAGTAAGCTGAATTATAATACCGGGATCCTGTGCCAATGAATTCCTTCTTATAACGGAAGTTTACGTAGTTTCTGAATCTGATTTAAAACGAAACATTTGGAAACAACTTACTTCTTTTCAAGAAACTATGGGATAAAGTAAATAGAAACTACTATTTATTCACACATTTCGCTGCTTTTAAGGTCATGTGTTGGTTTTGTAATCCACCAAGGTTTCAGTCAATTGTTTCTGAAAAAGATTGCGAAGGTTTTACGAACTACTAACCATATCCCCCCCCCCTCACACACAATAAAAACAAACACACACACTCACGCACGCGCACACACACACCAACCACACAAACACACAACCACACAACACCGATCAATATATTATATATATAATATATAGATAATATATATATATTATATAATATATATTATGAACCAAGGCCAAGGCCACACTAACGCAAGACCCGCACTCTTCTTCTTGTCATTTTTCCCTTTTTCCCCTTCTTCTTCTTCTTTCTTCCATAACTCTACATTCTCTTCTGTGTTCCAGAAGTGGAATTATGGACTGAGCCAATCCCCGCGGGTGGCATCAGTCCCTCCTTCAGTTTACAACTGCCGCAGGACTTTCCGAGTTGTAAGCTTTCGTCCGTCGTCTTCTTCGAGTTCGGCCATCGACAAAAGGCTGCGTCTCAAGACAAAACGGGATTTTGTTCTCCTCCTGATCCCCGAATCTCGTTCGTAATGTTTCCAGTATTGTATTGTCCTGACGTTTTTGTTTGTTTGTTTTCGGGTTAGTAGCGTTTGGTGTTTGGTTTGAGGGAAGCCGGGGGGGGAGGTTGTGTATGTGTGGTAAGGGGTAAGGGTAGGGGTTTAAAGGTTCTCCCTTTGTTTGTCTTTGTTTAGGATGGTATCAGATATCCGCTTGGTTTTGTTGTTTATTTATCTATGTTTTTGTTGTTGTTTTTTGGACTAGAAGCATTATTAATGTTATTTTCTTCTGTGGACAGGTCCTTGTTTATTGGGGAAATGACATCCCACCTTCTGGTTATTTAGTAATCAATAAATAAGATCTTTAGAGTTGGGCATTTTTAATTTTCTCTCTCTCTCTTTCTCTGTCGCTGTCTCTCTCCTCTCCCTCCTCTCTCTCTCTCTCTTCTCTGTCTCTCTCTCTCTCTGTCTCTCTTCTCTCTCTCTTCCTCCTCTTCTCTCTCTCGTCTCTATCTCTATCACAAACTCTCGTAGTAGCCATCTTGCTTGGTGAGAACGTAAACCCGCGTGAAGTCACAATAATCAACAGATATCACCAAGTTTAACATACGACTAGAATTTGGAGAAATATCTAGAAGTGTTCGTGAACTATCGGTGGGATTAAGATTTAGTGTGAAAAATAGTTAGGGATAAAGCGTCTTCTAAGTTAGTTTATCAAGTTGTAAATCCTTAAAAAGCAGAACAAGTATGGCAGTAAGTTCACCAACTGCGGGAAAAGGGTGGCGTAATTTGGCGTGTTTAGCAGATTTCGCACTACGATGAGGTTAGCAGGAAGGGAACCTGGCATTTCTCATCTATGAAATCAGTCAACCAGTCCTAACCAAAAAGATACAAAAGCATTCATAGAGATATTAGAAGGATAGATAATCCTTTCAAACTGGCAACAAATCTAATGAAAACATCTTGAAAATAACTTGAAGAAGTTCCAAATCAAAATCCAAGTGGAACTCAAGAGACTCCATAAAGCAAAATTATACATCAAAACCCAACCATATTCCGACAAAGAAAATGAAGCAAGGTGAATCTTGTGAATAATTACTAATTGATGCATTAGGAAAAAGAATGCCAAAACGCATGCAGAACTGTGTAAGGTTTAGGATATAGCATAAGTCAATCCACTAAAACCTTAATCAGAAAAATGTGCTTGCATTGCAACTTCATTCCGACCCATCCACAGTGGTGCTGAGGTAATAAACAAGATTTGAGAAAAGATACAAGAATTTTTTTGTTTTCAACATGTCCTGTCATTAGGATTAGGACAAATGTTATTAAATCAAGATTGAATGTTACAAAATAGTTGAGGATGAAGAGAAGAGGAAAAGGGAAGGAAGAATAACAATCACAAAAAGAAGAAAGAGGAAACGGAAAGGAAGAAGTAAACAAACAAAAATGAAATTGACAGAAAAAAATAATGAAAACCAAAGAACAAGATAAAAAGTATGGATGCAGAGATACTCATTGATACTACATATGAGGCAATAAAGCAAGCATACCTAACGAAGAAATAAAGTTTTACGATATGACAACAGAAAAGCAAATCCCGAAGAGGCTCTACCCAGAATCTATACAATGACGGGGAAAGAAGGCAAAAAATAGACAAGAAAGACAAAATCTGCAACCTTTTGGGAAAAGAGGGAATTGCAGATTTGGAGAACGATGTTTACTACAAACATCCTAAGATATGTCAAAACTAATGGAAATATATTGGTAAATGTTTGCATAACTTAGATGGATATGGGGAGTGATTGCAGAGATCTTGTCATCCAAAAATATGTAAAAACCTAAAAGAAGGAAAAGGATTGTAAGTTCGGACAACAAAAATGCAAATATATGATCACACCCTGTAGCCATGGAAGCATAATCAAATAAATAAACCAAACCAAGTAATAAAATCCAAAATAAGAAAGATAAAAACAAATAAAAACAAGAAATCAAGAAGATCAGGTTAAAAGAGAAAAGCAACCACCAATGAGATATGCAGAAGGGTGGTGGTCAGCCAAGAATTTTCAATAAAGCATTCAGCTCCCGAAAATTCTTTACCTCCAAGAGATTAATCAACTGTATTTTCATTATGCAAGGAGGATATTTTGCAGAAACGGAGGAAGAAAATTGCAGATTCAGACACCAAAATGAATAATTTATGATGAAGGAAGATCAAATACTTATGGAAAAGTTGGATTTTGTTTTTTAATGTCAGAATTTCCTGGGCAAATGAAAAAAAGAACAACAACATACCAGAACAGGAAAGAGGACATGGGAAAAATCCTTATTACTATCAGTATTTAAATGAAGGAGGAACAAAACCACGCAAAAACCATCATAGTATGAATGCGCAGGGTTTATGTTACGAGTAACTCAAAAGGAAAATAAAATAGAGTACTTAGATAAGAACTAACCCCAAAATGAAAAAGAAAATAGAATAACAATGAATATAAGTGAAACCCTGGTATTCCCAAGAGAACTGTTGGGGGGGGGGGGGGGGGGGAGACTGGGAATGATGATCAATAAAAGGGTTCCAAAACTTATAGATCAGATAGAAAAAAATAGGAATCAAGGGGGAATCCGCAATATATGAGGAAAGAAAAAAAAACAAAACCAAAGGAAAAATATATGAGAAATATAGTAACTTCAGAATGTGAAACTAATAGCGGTAGAATTTGAATCTGAAAAAGTTGATGAACATAAGTAATAATATAGACCTTCCTAATACTAAAGAGGTTTGAACTTACAATAATTGAAAAATTGGCATGATATATGTTATGAAATCACCAAGGAACTGGACTATTCTCCCTATCTGGTGACTTCAACTTTCCGTTTCGTAGAATGGAAAAAAAGAACGAATAGGAATGATGGGTTGTAACTTATACATTAAAAAAGAAAAAGAGATTAATAGTTATGGCAGAAGATAAGAGGCAATTTGAAAAAGCTATTAGATATGCTACTAGAAAGTAATACAACATTTCAACAAATAAAATTCACGCCGTGCCAACAAGAAAGGAAAATACTTTTAGACCTAGTATTTTGTGAACGAGATTGAATTATGTTAAAGGAAATAATAGTTTATAATGCGAGTATTTCCAGACCATAATGGTCAGAGAATTAACAGTTCATTTCCAAAGCAAGTGAAAATAGAAGACACAAGCCAAGAAATGAAAAAAGTGGGAAAGGATATGGAAACAAAATACAACTTCTACAGTAAAAATATAACCAAAATGGTCAGAAATTATTGAAGAATTAAACAAAGATTGGGATAACCATTTTCGTAACGTGATGACCATAAGGGTAAATACGGAGATATTAATTATAAAATATTGGAGATAATAGTGGAGAAAAAATATATAACCGAAGAAGATAAAAGTTAAACATCATTGTTCATGCATACCAAGGAGACAGAAGAATCATGTTCCAGAAAATCAGAAAGTTGGAAAAAAGGTCTTGCAAAAGAAAAAAAATGCATGGGAAATTAAATTTAAGAAACTAAAAAGTAAGATAGAAAATGCAGGAAAAAAAAAGATTATACAATCAAAGCGAAAATGGAAAACCGGGACTTGGAGAAAAAAACCCTATTAAAATATTCAAGCAAAACCCCAAAACCCCAAACTATTATACGTCAATATTGCGAAGAAGATGGAATAAAAGGAAGAATAGAAATAGGGCCCTCCTGAGAATTGAACGGGAGATTAACGAATGAAAAAAAGGAAATTTGCAAGCATTAACTGGCAGAACGATAATAAGAGAGAATTCACCCCAGAAATAGATAAATGGAAGATAAATGATATAGAAGTAAGGGATGAAATAGTGAATATTTAGCTGACATAGATATTAAGAAGCTGATATTGTGCAGGCTATTAATGAAATTAAAAATGGAGCTGCTGCAGGGCCTGATGGAATTCTGCTATTGTTAAAGTTTACCAAAGTAGTTCATTCTATCGCAAAGCCACTTGCATATTATTAAGACAAAAGTGGTAGATACAGGGCAAGATATAGATGAGCACAAATTAGCGTATAGTCCCCTACCCTTTCAAAAGTGGATCAAGACTAGAGGCCAAGGAATTATAGGCCTGTGGAGTCTAACATCACATTATAATGAAAGTGTATGAAAGGGTAATGAAGAAAAATATTATGAAACATTTAATAAAAAATACTAATTGTTTTTAATAAAGGAACAACATGGTTTCGTACCCGGAAAAGTACACAAACCCAATTGTTAGTCCACCGTGAAAACATATTCAAAAATATGAAAGGCGGAAATGAAACAGATGTGGTATATTTTAGACTTTGCAAAAGCTTTGATAAAGTAGACCATAATATATTAGAAGAACAAAAAATTAGAAAACACAATATCGTGGAAATAAAAGGTAGGAAGATGGTTAAAAGAATTTTTAACAAACACAGAGATAGTTTTGCAAACGACGAGAAATCGGATGAAGCCAAGTTAATAATCCGGTGTGCCGCAGGTACCCGGTGTTAGCTGCAATACTGTTTGTTATTTATGATTGAAGACATAGACAATAAGTTAGGATTCGGTAGTGATAGTTCGCAGATGACCAAGAATAGTAGAGAAATTACTTGTGATGAAGATAGGAACGCTTCTACAAAGAGACCTTAACAAAGTATATGATTGGGCAGAGGTAAATAGGATGGTATTTAACTCTGATAAATTTGAATCAATAAATTTATGGAGACAGAGAAGAAAAAAGCTATATGCATATAAGGGACTATAATGACCATCACAAATAAGGAAGCAGTTAAAGACCTTGGTGATGATGATGAATAGAACATGTTATGCAATGATCAATAGCAACTCTGTTGGCAAAATGTAAAGCAAAAATGGGAATTGTTGTTACGCACTTCAAAACAAGAAAAGCCTGAACACATATTTAGCTTTATAAAACTATGTTTCGTAGTCCACTTTGAATATTGCAATATGATATGGTACCCACACTATCAAAAGGATATTGCAAATAGAGAGTGTACCAAGTCCTTTACAGCTAGAATAGAAAGAAGTTAAGGACCTAGACTACTGGAAAGACTACATTTTTTAAAATTATATAGTCTGGGAAAAAAGGAGAGAGAACGCACATGATAATTCGGCATGGGAAACGATAAGAAGGAATAGCAGAAAATATCATGGAACTAAAATATCAGAAAGAGCAAGCAGAGGTAGATTAATAGTTGCCCAAAAAATATACAGGAAAATAAGGAAAGCACACAGGACTTAATCCACTACGCCCCACCCGCATCGATAATGCAGCGTCTATTCAATGCGTTGCCAGCTCATCTGAGGATATATCAGAGTGAGCGTAGATGGTTTAAGAATAAGCTCGACCAAATATCTAAACTGCATCCCAGACCATCCAAGATTGGAAGATGCAAAAAAAAATACCGGAAGATGTACTAGCAACTCTCTGGTAGACATTAGAGGTGCCTCACACTGAGGCGACCCTGGGGCAACCCGAACAAGATGTAAGGTCTGTAAGGTCTGTAAGGTCACATACACAAACACAAACACTGACCAGTTTTTCGTATGAAAAGCATAAAATTTTTTTTGCTACAAAGTTTCCAGTCTTTCAATATTACTTTTCTCTCTCTCTCTCTCTCTCTCTCTCTCTCTCTCTCTCTCTCTCTCTCTCTAGGACACACACACACGCACTGACCAGACTAGTCTTTTGTGTCAAAAGCATCATCATTTTTTTTAATACAAAGTTAGGTCTCTCTCTCTCTCTCTCTCTCTCTCTCTCTCTCTCTCTCTCTCTCTCTCTCTCTCTCCGTTTATAATCTTCCCTTGTTTTTCGAGTGAAAAAGGCAGAAACGTGAACAGACATCAGACGAGCAACAGAGGAAGACTAAGGCAGAGAGAGAGAGAGAGAGAGAGAGAGAGAGAGAGAGAGAGAGAGAGAGAGAGAGAGAGAGAGAGAGATCAACAAGCATTCATGTAGCTACACAAACAGAGGACAACTCAGACTGATTTAGCATTATATGACTCGTGAAGAAGATTTTTCACATTATTGATTAAATTTGAGTAATTCTACCATATACAACCCCCCCCCCCCAAATAATAATTTAAAGTAAAGTATGAAAAAGAATACTTGAAATTTTACAAAATAACATGTACAGGAGATGCAAAACCAGCTAAATATAATCTAGACATACTTGAAATATCAAGAAAACGTCTGGAAACCATAGATATCTCGACCCACCAAAAAATCACCTCCCATCGGAACGCCATAAAATGACACTAACCATCCCATGAAGGTAATTGATTGGCCTTTCCCCCTACGATAATCAGGTGTATGGTCAACAGAGAGCAAAGCCGAAAGCTGGCTGCTGAACACCTGACGTCAATCTCTGCGATAATTATCGTGGCTGATTCACCTGTGTAACATATTTGGATATATCTTATTTTTATTCTTTATTTTAAGTCTTCAAAGGGTTAAGTCTGGTCGAGCATCGTGGCGTTTTAAAACAAAAATGATTTTCATCTTATATTTCACACGCTGCTGCCAGATGGGGTGGGTGAATACCCTGACAGATGTGCCCCTAAGCAATATAATTATGATATTAATTAAATTATTCTATTTTCGTGTTTTTTTGGGCTTGTTGATTTTCAAAATTGTTGTAAGTGTCAGCGTTTCCCTAGGACACAGCTTTCCGTAACAGGAATATTAAAAAAAATTAATTAATATCAAGTATATTTCAATTCATTAATGATACTGTCAACATATAACATACATACATACATACATACATACATACATACACACACACATATATATATATATATATATATTATATATATATATATATATATATATATATATATATAATATATATATGTGTGTGTGTGTGTGTGTGTGTGTTGTGTGTGTGTGTGTATGTTTCTAAGTCAGTGTGAATTCCAAAGGCAATCCAAGAAATGAATCATTACAAATCGGAAAAAATAAAAGAGTAAAAATACAAGAAAAATAAGAAAAAAAAAATGAACAAAAAACGATATTTGAAACCTATCACTTAAAACTCTGTTAACCTTAAGCTGGAATCCTGACCCGTTGCCAGAATATCAGGGTTTTTGGCGGATTCCCTTGACGTGGAATGAAGTTAACCCACTTCGTTCTTAGGATGGTCAGAGAGAGAGAGAGAGAGAGAGAGAGAGAGAGAGAGAGAGAGAGAGAGAGAGAACTAAGTCATTGCGGAGTTTTTACTTGTGTCCGCTTTCACTTTTAATTATGATGGCTCACTGCTCTTCCCTTTCTCTCTCTCTCTCTCTCTCTCTCTCTCTCTCTCTCTCTCTCTCTCTCTCTCTCTGCCTCTCCTTTCATTTTTCTTCTCTGTTTCGTGTAACTTCTGGGAGACGGATCTTTCTCTGCTCTTTCGCCGTTTTCAAGTCCCGGGTTATAAGTTATTCAGCAGAATTTTAATGTTCGGAGTCAGATTTCAGTAAATGCATTCTTGTTTTCACTTTTTAAAATGATATTTTGATCATTCTTTTTACTTGTCTTTCTCTTAAAAGATGTTTGGTATATCTCTAAACTCCTCACAGGATGATCTAGAGGATTATACAAGCGGAATTGTATGAGTAATATAAGTTTTCGTGTTAATTGTTTTGTGATTTTTCATAATTGTATGGTCTTTCGGCAATTAATTTTACTGGCCTTTCTCTTGAGAGAGAGAGAGAGAGAGAGAGAGAGAGAGAGAGAGAGAGAGAGCTCGTTAAAAAAAAAAGAGAGTTGCTTTTGTGGCATTAACCCTAAAGGTAATGATTTGTCATTATGCCTAATGCGTTTTTACTCATTCATTCTAATGCTTATAAAAGCCATTATTACAATTACTTCTACCACCAACTGAGCACCCGTCCACTCTCTCTCTCTCTCTCTCTCTCTCTCTCTCTCTCTCTCTCTCTCTCTCTCTCTCTCTCTCTCAGATCTCAATGTAAGCCTTTTCCTCGGTTTGAATACTCGTCTCCAGTTAACTTGATTTCATCTGCCATATTTCTCACATAAATCCATTTTGTATATGAGTTTTGTTATCTAACTTTTAATCCATTAAAATGTTTTTTACCTTCCTGGGCGTTCATTTCCTTTTCACTTCATCTGAGATGTCTTCATTCTTACGAAACTCAGGCACTCCATCTGTTCCAGTTAGTCCGTTCCAGCGAGCCTGTTCCAGCGACCCTGTTCACATGGAATCAGATTTTTAGGCAAATACCTTTACTTTCAATTTCTCGATTTGATTTTCCATTTACTTCCTTCTCGCGTAATCTGAATTGCCTTTATATTCTTACTAAATGCAGGGACTCCATCTGTTCCAGCGAGTCTGTTCCGAGGAGTCCTTTCCATCGAGTCTGTTCCAGGTAGTTGTTTCCAGCGAGTCCATTCCAATGGGTCACTTCCAGCGAGCCTGTTCCAGCTAGTTGGTTCCAGTGAGTCAGTCCCAGCTACTATGAGATTCAGGGCCTCTGTAACACGGTTTTTTCGCAATAACTTTTTATCTATGCATTTCATAAATATAACGCTTATTAAGAATACATATTATATCTACACATAAATTTTGACTGTATTCTGCATTACGTAGGTTGAATAAATTTGGTACTTATAATGTAAAAGTGACCTTTTTAGAAGACGCGCCAACTTACTCAGAAAAAAGGTTTCGAACGCACTCGTTACGTAACTTATGACAGCATTACTTCCCTCTTTCTCGATGGATGATTGGCTATACGTAACGAAGGCTAAACCTCTGGTAACAATGACATACAAATTTAAATACAAGCAAAGCAGTACACCTTTATGGACTCTGGAACCCCTCCACTGATAATTGTCATAATGAACAAACCAACAAAATATGTTATTAAATACAAAAACACTACGATTATTAGTCTAACTCCCAAAATAGGTTTCCTAAGAAATTACAGTCTACTTTATAGGTCACAATCAGATTGACAATTATGTAGGGAATAGCTGGTAATTTCAAAAACATAGTAGACAAGCTTGATTTGATAACTGCTATATCCAATGTCAAGCAATTTTTATTTATTGGCTATCTACCTATTTACTGAAAAAAAATAGCCGGTACCGTATATTGGCTTTAAACCTTCACCAATAATCATCGTCAGAATGATGACTTCATGAGGCTCCACCCACTTTCGCCTCGTTATAATTCAGGATAACACTGAAGGCTACCATGGGCACTGTTGGATTAGAAAATTTAACATCTGTCTATAAAAACTAATTTCTCGAGTAGTTGTAAGAAGTGCTAAATGATCCTCACAAAGGATCACAGCCAGTGGCCTAAACGTTTAATTCATGTATATTACTGCTTATAACTTTGTTGCTGGCACCTACTGATACAGTAGTATTACTACGCTAGCAGTAGTATTACTACCCCACCCACATCTATGTATCGTTCCGCCATTCATAAAGTCTTTGGGTTTCAGAGCCCATGGAGTTTCTGTCTGGTGGATGGGCGGGGCAACATTTCGTCAAAAGGTGTGTTTACCTTACTTACGTAATGAACGTTTTTCGACTCTTGGCTCGTAATCATTGGCCATGGCGTCGGCTAGATCATTTTTACTCTATAAAAATTAAAACTATCGGATTTAGGTTATTGATAATGCTGACAAAATCTGTGTGTGGTTGTAAAATATACATATGTCAACTTTCAGCTACATCCGATGGTTTGACAAGGAGCAAAGTCCAAAAAACCGTGTTACAGAGACCCTGAATCTCATAGTAGTCTGTTGCAGCGAGACCGTTCCAACGGGTCAGTTCCAGCTAGTTGGTTCCAGCCAGCCTGTTCCATCTAGTTGGTTCCAACGTGTCCGTTCCAGCTAGCCTGCTCCAGCGATTCTGTTCCGGTGAGCCTGTTCTAGGAAATCTGTTCCATGGAATTTGTTTTTTAGGCCAATATCTGATTCGTCCTGTCTCCTACTTAAGGCAGGAACTTCATTTATTCCAGCTAGTTCGTTCCAGCGAGCCTGTTCCAGCGAGACTATTCCAGCCAGTCTACTATTCTAGCAAGCCTGTTCTGGAAAATCCTGTTCCAGAGAATCTGTTTTTTATGCCAATGCCTTTCCTTCCAGTTTCTTGATGTGAGTCTAGCCCCTTCCCTTCCACTCCCTCCCCTCCCCTCCCGTCTCTCTCTCTCTCTCTCTCTCTCTCTCTCTCTCTCTCTCTCTCTCTCTCTCTCTCTCTCCGTCTGGTGTGTTCCACCGACCACGAAAAACACTTACATAAAATCCTTTATCAAAACCTCAGCAATTTTCAGGCCCTCTTCACTAAAAAGAAATTATCACCTGGAATGTAACCTATAAATTTCACCAATAAACATTTCCGTCCGATTTCCTTCCAGGGGGGAAGGGAAAAATGTCTCTTCCTCTGTTACTTTATTCTTTTTTTCCCTGTCTTTTTTCCCTTTATTTTTTCCCTTTCTTTTTTCAACTTTCTCTTTTCCCCTTCCTTTTTTTCCCCTTTCACTTTTCGCGTCGAGGGTGGTTGAGTATAGCCCTCTATGCTTGTCTGTTTATTTCGTTCGTTATAATATATAAGGTAATATAATATATATATATATATTATATATATATATATATATATTAGATATATATATATATATATATATATATATATATATTATTACTCTGTAGTGGCTGTACAGACAACTTTGAATTCGGAACTTTTGTTTAAATCGGTCCCAACCCTGTAAAGAAATTTTATTATAATTCCATCTGTTCATCAGCCAGACTCATGATGTCTCCTTTTGGGTAATCCTTAATAATCCTAGCGCGAAATTCCATATTCATATTTGGTCATTTGTATGCAAAAGAGATTACGCGTCATGGTTCATATCATTTCTCTTGTAACTGCCAACGTCTTTTCGGTTATGGAATCTGGTATATTTAAAATGTGAATTTTCATTTTTTGTGATTCCTTGAACCACATGAATTTTGAAAAGCCAGTGTATTTAGAGTTCTAATGTTAAATACTCGCTTGGACTGAATTAGGAAATGATTCACATCAATAAACAAATATCAATATATATATATATATACATATATATATATATATATATATATATATATATTATATATATATATATATATATATATATATATATATATACATATATATACACACGCTTAAAAAATATAATTGTCTGCTATTATTCCTAGTGAAGCCAAATTATTTCCTAACATTCTCATAGGTATAAAAAAAGGATAATGACAGTAATGATAAGCAAAGAAATACTGAGGAACCACATCCCCAAAGACGAAGAAATGGAGACCAAATAACTTGATATTTTACCCTGAAATGGAAGCGTTTAAGTCCTGACAAGAAGAGAGACCGAGAAGACGAATAATACCAAAATTCAATGAATACAGATCACATCCATTAACAGAGAGAGAGAGAGAGAGAGAGAGAGAGAGAGAGAGAGAGAGAGAGAGAGAGAGAGAGAGAGAGAGAAACAGGACCTTTCATTAGATTTATTAGAGAACTGTCAGTCAATCTATATTGCTATCCAAGCAAGAGGGGTTCGATAATTGTACGAATTGACAGTAACTCCATGAAGTTGTTACTGGTTTATGAAATCTTGAAATAGTTGCTTTAGGAGCAGCGTGAAATGTTTGAATTTTAAGTTTGAAATTTGGGCTTAATAAAAAAAAGTAAGCGTTATGTTCAGGAATATGACGGGTGACTAGTTAGCTATCAAAATGTCTCAGGAACTATTGGAAACTATAAACACAGACACTTATGTTTATAGATATGTGTGTATATATGTACACACACACACACACACACACACACACACACACACACACACACACACACACACATATATATAATATACTATTATTATATATTATTATATTATTAATATATTATATATATATATATATAGAGTATATGATTTTCTATTAGGATATAAGAAATATATGTATGTATGTATGTATACACTATATAATATATAGATGTATGTATGATTTCTATTCAGGAATATAAGAAATAGTCAGATAGCTTTGGGTCAGTGGACGCAAAAAAATGTAAGATATATATGTGATTGTTTAATATAAAAAAAGAGAAAGCAGGCTAAATAGCCTAAAATGAAATTAACTAAACGTTGCTTTATTTGTGGTATTGTAAGTGATGAAATCCAAGAAATAAAGATGGCAAGAAACCTTAATTTATTAATGACTGTACGTCCAGTTTTGTTTTAGAGGAATCCTGTATATTGAAATGAGGGATTCTTTCAGTGACCAGCTAACACGACTGTAAGTGATATAGATCAATCATATTCTCAGTACACCGAGGAGGGTATCGAAAACTTTATATTTTATTCACTGGGAAATAATAATATTCCCCTTCCCCCTCTAACTGGCAAAATGGTATGAAGAGGTTAGTTCATATGAATTAAAGTTGGCGGGTGTGTGGCTTAAATGTTTACTACAAGGGTTTTATTTGTTAAAATTGGATAACTGTTCGTCGTAGTTTTTCCTCATAAATCTCAGAATCTGCCACTTGTGGCTCGTATATATTCTGGTTAAGAAAATGTCCAGCTCCAAGGCATTTCACTAACAATCCTTACCTTATTTCAAGCTACCTCATTCAATAATTCCCACCATCATTCTCTCTTCAGTATTTATCCTTTCAACTCATCTGTACCTGAATTATACTTATCTTGTATCATTTTCATTCAGTAGCCCCATAAAATTGTTAATTCATTAAAACTGAGACTGATTTCTTTAAACATCATTTCTTCGTTTTAGCCCTCTATTCAGGATTCTCTAACCTTTCCTTTCCAAATCCACGAGCTTCCTTCAGAATTAGTTTTCATTTCTTTTATCCTTCCATACATTCATCAAAGACAGTTCTTAAGCTCACCTTCTAATTTTACATTTTAATGTGTCTCGTATAATCCTTGGGTTTCCTCTCGTACGAAATCTTCCTTCTGTTGTGAAAGCTATGTAGCAAGCAACCACCTTCGTTCCCAAAGTGTTTCAAGTTTCTCATCTCATCTCTCTCTCTCTCTCTCTCTCTCTATCTATCTTTCGCGCCCATGCTTGCGAACACTAACTGGTTTCTCGGTGCCTTCATCACAAAACATTTCGAGCTCCACATCGACTCCCACCAACGCTGTTTATTTAATACAATGCCATTTTTCCTGCCACTCCCATTTCAGACGCCAAAGTTTCGAAAGAGGGAGAAGTTGTTAGCACGTAAGCAAAAGCTGCAACGTATGAAGAAAGGTTTGTTGGGCTAACTCTTCTTCTTCTTCTTCTTAGACGCTTCCGCGGGAATGCAGTGATTACTACATGCCAAGGAGGGGAAAAATGGAAAGCCTGATATACCATGAACTCTCTGAATAGTTTATATTTATGAAGGATAGATAAAAATAACGAGGGGTGCTGGGTTCCTAATAAAAATGGTAATAGAAACAAAACAAAAAAATAATCTCTTGCCTCCAGGAGATCTGGTCGAGTGGGTGGAATCCATGACGTGAAAAACGTTTATAAGTCAGAACTTCTCGTAGGATGGATGAGATGAAACGTTTAAAAGTGCTTGATGAATGTTATGGAAAAGATTTAGAATGAAAAACCTCGGTTTCCAGGAAGCTCGCGAGTGTGTGAATAATGAAGGCGTGGGCTGCAAGTTCGTGAAAGGAGATCACTATTTTCCTGAATAATATTCTGTTATATATTTGAGCAGTTTATTGATGTGGAGGTTTCATACATATAGGATTCTTCTCCCGGTTTTGTAATGAGAGAATTCTTGTTATATCTACTACTGTTATCAGGTCAGTGGATCATTTGGGCATACAGCCTAATACCTACCCAAGAATAAATAAGTGCCTCTGTGTGTGTGTGTGTGTGTTGTTATCAGGTCAGTGGATCATTTGGGCATACAGCCTACCAGCCTACTCAAGAATAGATAAGTGCCTGTGTGTGTATACATACACACTGAATGCAAACTTATAATACATGTAAATCCACCAAAGACTTCAGACCGTCCAAGTTAGCAAGACGCTGCTGCTGTTGCTGTTTCTGCCGGTGGCTGGGTTAGCTCCTGAAAATCCTGCTCGTCACTCTTAATGAAAGAAAAGTTCCACCGGGCTTTTACGCTCTCTGTGGCCAAGTCTTCATCAGTCTTGCTTTTGATTAAAAGAAGGCAACCTTCTTTTTTTCCACCAGGAGACTTCACCCACTCGCTTTGATTGAAGCATTTTATTCCGCTTTATGAGATTAGTGTTTACCATGCACTCCGCCACTCCTTTTGATTTTATTCAAAATTGGATGAACTTTTTTGGGCGGGTTGATAAAAATAGCATACTTTAGCTTTTGGCAGAAACTCTCAGCTTGGAAGGGTTGTGAAAGGGAGCGAAATGTAAAACCTACGTTAGTGCAAGAAATAAAAAAAATGTTTCTCGAAGCATTTCTGATCTTTAGTGGTAATTGAAATTCAGTCCTATAAAAGTATTGATTATTGCATTGTTAAAAACGTTTGGTCAGTATTGATCGTATATTTTTTGTTCTGAAAGGATTAACTTATCTGGTTAAAAAGCAAATGCTATGATAAAGAAATATAATTTTTGATCATCGTCAAATAAACTGACAGGACGATGGAAGGACTTAGTTCCTAAATACGTTCTTTAGTAAAACCTGTTAAAAAAAATAATAAAACGATGGAGACTATATACCTATATTGTCACCTGATTCCATTTTTCTTTAGCCATCGTTCAGTGCCAGAATATTGCAACCGTCTAGTCCTATCTATCTTCAATATCCTCCCGCCGACGGGACCGATAGAACACGTTACCGACCACTGAATTATGAACGACCTGGGTGTCTGGGAAGGTTGTTGGGGTGTGGGTGGGGGAATGTGGAAGGATTACAGAGTGGGGGGAGGAGGAGGCATCCTCCCAGGTTTAAAGTTGAACCCATTAATCCATCACGTGAAAAGTATGGAAGGGGGAACGTTAGGCCACCCATTACGGTTCGGGAATGTAGGGGTCTGAAATGTCCATTTTCAAGGACCGAGTCGTGAGGAGTTTCCTTCAAACCCATTAGTCTGTATAACAGCGGCAGAGTTCTTGGTATGGAGAGCTTTCGTAAATTAATTTTGTACTGCGCAGTGTCTGCAATTGTAAAACGTTTACATACCTGCTTTTTTGCTAATGGATATCTAAATATATATCAGATCTGGGAAAAGCATTAAAGGAATGTCTAACAGAGGAAAATGCTCTCTCTCTCTCTCTCTCTCTCTCTCTCTCTCTCTCTCTCTCTCTCTATCTCTCTCTCCTCTCTCTCTCTCTCTCTCTCTCTCTCTATATATATATATATAATATATATATATATATATATATATATATTATATATTTTTTTATATATATATGAATAACTTGATCACGAAGTATATAAAACGTGATGCTATGTATAAATAAAGGTTTTTTGCCACGAAGGAAAAAATGAAAAAGCGAGATAGGCGAGTATTAAGTAAAGGGTCCGAACCGGACCGAAAGTACTCGGCTATCTTGCTTTTTCATTTTTTCCTTCGTGGCAAAAAACCTTTATATATTTATATATATATATATATATATATATATATATATATATATATATATATATATATATGGGTGGATAGATAAAAACAAAGGTGTATGATGGGATTTTGATTGAAAAGATAAGACAGATGACAGACAGTCTGAGAGAAGGGAAAAGTAGAGGTGAGTTCAGACGAAGACCAAGCGTGGCATGAAACAGCTGTGTGAGACGTTCGAGAGCAAAGGGGAAGGATAAATGCGTCATACATGAATTTCGAGAAAATATATGATGGAACTGATAGACAGAGCTTGTGATTGATTTGAAACAAAGGCAATCTCAAGGATGTTCAATTATACTTTATGAATTTTTGCAAAATCTCTTTTGCAATGCATTGATTTTGCAATGCACTGAAAATCCCAACGAGAATTCTAAACGAAGCAAAAGCAGTTCCCTATAGCTTCTTAACACATTTTCATTTTCTAAATTATTAGTAATGTCATTTATTAACGTGTTTTGGCCTGTATAGCTAACGTGGAATTTAACATTTAGAGTGAAAAATATTTAAAACATTGCATTTTTGCGGTCATTGTATCAACCATTGAGTTTGAAAAAAAAAAAAAAAAAAAAACGAGGAAAATAACTACCTGAACTAAGACTAATATTTGTATGTCGACGATGACGAGCTGATAAAGTCTACGGGATTAGCAATCCACATTTCACTACCTCTGTTCTTCACGCAATAAAAAATTTCTGTACATATACATCGATGGTAGAATATTCCTCGTTACCAGAGGATTGACATTACTCAACTACTGTCCAGTATTAACGTAGCAGAGAAAAGAACTATAAGCTAGGCTGAGAAGACTCAATGTAAAGTAATTGCAATTCTTATTATATATATGTTACATTAGTTACTTCAACCTGGTAAACTCTTATTCTAATGGCAAGGATAATTGAGTTATAGAGAATTATTTATTCGTAATTAGAATTTAAAATAACATAAACATAGTTTTTACCAGATGAAAAATATGAAATAAATTGGCACCGGATCTCCTTACTCAATAAAATCTCACAGTCTAGAGACATAAATAAAAAAAAACTAGTAGTAAAAGTAGCAAAACATGAATAGAAAAGGCTCGTCAGTTACGAGAAACACCTTTTTTTTAACAGCAATGCTCAAGGCTGAGTAACTTACGAGGTAACTTTACTTTAGAAAGGTAATATATATACTGCAACCAAATTCGCTGTTACCAACGACTGCAACTTGAATTCTGGTTGGGTATCAGTTAGGTGTTACCATGGCAGCCTAATGTTTACACAGAGTCCTGCAATGAAAAAAAAACTATCTTATCTGAACACTGAGAATAAAATCCTTTTTAAGCATAAATAACCCCATGATATGAAAACATGTTATTTTCACATTATAAGATTAAGAGTAATTTTTGGGATTGAAGTAAACCATCCATTTTTGTGCGTTGTTTGAATACACCTAAAGGGAAATTACCTCTGTTTTTTTCTATATTGTGTTTCTATGATATCAGTGCATTGTAGTGGAAAGGTATAACAAAAAGTATTAACTGTTATAATAATTCTGATTCCCTGAAGAAATTTTGCAATATATATTTGGCCTGATCTACAAGTATTAATATTTCAGGAATTGGCCGAAATATAATGGAAAAGTCTGAAAAAAGTTGAATTGCTGTAATAATTATGGTTCTCTACAAAGATTTTGCAGCGTATCACATTTCAAGTTACACAAACGTATACAAATGTTTATAAAAAGTGGCATCTGGGGTAAAATATAAAACTAAAAATACGTTTATTGCGGGATTATTCAACGGCGCTGCATCTCGCCTCCAATGCAAAAAGTTTGCAATATACGGAGGGCTCTCATGCATACTCCAAGCCACTGGTTCTTAAAACTTTCGTGAGTAACTGACACCTTTGAGAATCTCCGGAGAGTTATAGACTCCCTCTCTAGAAAAGTGCATATAATCAAATGAACAGGGCTTATTCCATGCAACGAATATACTTTTATTTCATTTGAATATTTAATGATTTCATTTGAATATCAAATGTCTCATTGCGAAAGTAAAGAAGAGACTACAACGAATCAAGTTTCACGCTGGTTGTCAAGTGGAAAAGCTTTAAGAGTAATGCTACTAACCCCATGACCTGTTCTTGACCTTTTTTCGACCCCAGCAGATCCTGGTACCCACTGCGACAATAATAATCTATTTGTAGCTACCAAGAATTCACAGAACATGAACTATTCACAGGACATCAAGGTTACGTAGGAATCATAAACTTGCAAATTGTACCAAAATATAACCATTACAAAACGATCTAAAATTAGTCTTCGATACACGAAACAAAGTGAATAACGTTTGCGAAAATCTTTAATAATAACATTGTCTTAACTCTAAGAGAATTAGAAGTCTTAGGAATCCCTCATTTGTCAGATATCGAAGGATGTTAAGATCTTTTCGAGCAAGTTTCTCTCGAGAAGATTATTTCTTGATGCCTCTTGCTTATGTTGCAATTCAACCAGTATCAGTGGAAATCAGATTACTCTTCAGGGAAGAGAGAGAGAGAGAGAGAGAGAGAGAGAGAGAGAGAGAGAGAGAGAGAGAGAGTGGGTGGGTTAGGTGGTTTTAAGAGATTTCCTGCACGATAGCATAAAGGACAAAAAGCATTACTGGTAAGAGCATGAAGACTTCTTCTTATTTATTTATTTATTTATTTATTTATTTATTTATTTATTTATTTATTTATTTATTTATTTATTTATTTATTTATTTATTTATTTATTTATAATTCTTTAAAGTTTTCCTACATATTATCTAGGTAAGAATATCTCGTCTACAGAAAGCATTTCTCTTATTTCTCTTTTATTAAGTCAACTCTAAAGGTAGGAAGAATGATATAAATAAAACCTCCTACTAACTAATTTTCTAGTGAGGTTACAACACTCAAGACATATTTTCTCCAACTAACAGAAGTCTTCATATCTTAGGAACTACCAGCAGTCTTTGATCACCAATTAACATTTAAATTGCCCTCATATTCTCAAGACACAAGGCTGCCAGGCCTTGTCAATATCATACCCAAAGCACATACAACCTTGTCTCTTCTTAGGATTACTTTTTAATTACTTTCCTTCACAAGACCTAAGCCAATCTACCCTTGTCAATATCATACCCAAAGCATATATAACCTTGTCTCTCACTATATTCATTTTAGAATATGATGACATTTTGTAATTACTTTCATATTCACCAGACTCGTCGTAGTCTAGCCTTGTCAATATCTTACCCAGAGGACATACGACATTGTCTCTTCCTGTATTCCTTTAGAGTATGATTACAATTTTCCCCTAATTTCCCTTGATACTTTTCAACCAGCCAGCAACCAGGGTCTTGAAGAGGTGGATTGGGTGAAGGCTGGGAAACCACACACACACACACACACACACACACACACACACACATGCAATTAAACTCAAGCAGAATACAATGCAAGAGCAGAGAGTAAGTATAGAATGTAATCTCCCTGCTCTCGTCTTTTCCTTCCCTCTTATCATGAGAGGGAAAGAATCTCAGAATGCTCGTGACCCAGCTTCCTTTGGGGCATTTAACTGGGTCTCCGGGTCATTTAGCTTCCGCACTGAACCATTTAGCCGCAGTTTAGCCACGCCGCTATCTCAGGATAACGCCAGTCTTAAAAGTCTGTTTTTTTTTTGCTTTTATTTGTTTTTTATCTCTCTCTCTTTCGCTCTCTTGCATTCTCCAACTCGACCCCCTGACTGCATTGCTGGCAGACTTCAAATGTTTACATGTATTTACCCGAATAC
>NC_061103.1:44851040-44868540 GCF_015104395.2 Macrobrachium nipponense
TATTTACCCGAATACAAATTTTTCCTCACAGGATACTCCAGTCTCTCTCTCTCTCTCTTCTCTCTCTCTCTCTCTCTTCTCTCTCTCTCTCTCTCTCTCTCTCTCTCTTGGATTTTCTAACTCGATCATCTGCCTACATTATTGTTGGACTTCAGATGTTAAATGTACTTGCCAAAACACAAAATATTTTTTAATAATGTTTTCAGAATTCCATGTTTAGTTGAAATTTAATCAACATAACTATATTACTGAAAGAAAGACATTTAAGTTAACATCTACGACAGGACTTTAGACTTTAGAAATACAGAAATGCTAAGTGACTTCAAAGAACAGAGACTAACTAAACTGATTCAAGTTATTACAAGGGACTATAAATTATCATAACTTTTGTGTTTTTTCTTGACTTCTATAAAACATAACTTCAATGAAAAATGTGTAAGAATTAAAAAGTTTCAAGAATAGGAAATAATAAAAGTAACAATAACCTTCTCAAAACAAAAGAATGAGCTAAATGGCCCTTTTATTTTTCTTTAAAGGAAAAGCATATTAGATGTTATTAAAGTTATTTTCCCCCCCTCTCCTGGGGTTTTTCTTTATGACACTTTTCATAATCTTTGGGCCCTTGCAAGAGATCGCCTGCCTTTCTTATTGATATCATTTATTTTTAATTAAAGCTAAAGATTACTGCCCCAAAGTCCTATATATTTCCTATACGGTGGAATATCTCTTATCTGAGATATAGTTTCTTATTTCTATTGTTGTTTACAACAATAGAAAGTTAAAAAAATGGCTATATGATCATTGTAGCTATTACTGGAGAGATGAAACAGTTAGAATGAAAACAGATACAATAGTTTATTTCCTTAGTAAACGAGACATGAATTGGAAATAGAAAACAAGAGAAGAAATAAAGAGATCTTGAAGAAGCAAGTGAAAAGGGCGAAGATATACGTGTATGGCGAGAATACGTCGAAAGATAGAAGAATAAAGATCAATAAACGGGATAAAGAGATGCCATAGAGATAGTCTCTTAAGCTGTATGGGGATCTCACGGGAGTGCTTCCTTAGGCGTCCGAAACCAAACATCACAGAGGAGGACAGTCCTTGGCCCAGACCACCTACTGTCTCCAGCTTCTTTGTTTTGATTCAAGATTCTTCTTCCTCTTGGTATTCTAATCTTGAAACCTAAGCTTGGTCGCTGTTTTAATGAGCCTTTGTAACGGCTCCCTACCATCTACGGCTCCTTTGTTTTGGTTCAAGATTCTTCTTCTTCCTCTTCTTCTTTTAATCTTGAAACCTAGTCTTGGTCTGTGTTTTAATGAGCCTTTGTAACGGCTCCTACCATCTACAGCTCCTTTGTTTTGGTTCAAGATTCTTCTCCTTGTGTTTCCTCTTCTTCTCCTCTTGAAACAGAGTCTCGATCTCTGTCTCAATAAGCCTTTACAACGGCTTCTACCATCTACAGCTCCTTTGTTTTGGTTCTTCTTCGTATTTTGAGCTTGATACTTAGTCTTAGTCTCTGTTGTATTGAACCTTTCCAACGGCTCATTTAATCTCTTTAGGACGATATAAATACTGACTCCAATCATCCCTATTTATCCGGTCTTGAGGAAGACAAAAAGCTCGATCCTTTCCATAATTAGCAAGACAAAACTATAAAAAAAATGAATCCGAGGAGAGTTCATTTTGAAATGACGCATATTCGGCAAAGCTTCAGTAATTCAAGATGATAAAGACGTAAATAAAACCTCCAGTATGATGGCCAACTCTGGAAATTCTGGTTACAAAGAGGAGAAGGGATTCACCTTTGAAAGATACATGCCTCTAGTCCAAAACGTAGCTTTTTCTTACGTAAACGTATTACTAATGCACAAACTGAAACAAATAGACATGTAAACATGTAACAGAAAAGTCTCAGTCGGAAAAAAAAATAGGCCTAGCGTCTGCAACTATAAAAAAAACGTTCTAAATATTATACAAGGGTTATCTACATAATGTAATTAGGGTCGTCAGCACTAGGCCTATTAACCCCAAGGCTACTTACATATGTATTGAAACCAGTTCTTAATGAAGAGGATGGGCCATTTGACTGCTAATGCTTCGTTGTAGGTCTATGAAATCCTGAGATATTGTTAATTAATGGACAATCCTTGGGGTAATTTCTCTTACTTGTATAATGCCATCTTCAATGGTACAAAATTGTTGATAATCGTGAGGCAGTAAATAATCTGCATACGTTATGTCTCATTATGAACGGGGATCGAGAAAACTCGTATGAAATCTGGTATATACGTATATATATATATATATATATATATATATATAATATATATATATATATATATACGTATATACCAGATTTCATACGAGTTTTCTCGATCCCCGTTCATAATGAAACATAACGTATGCAGATTATTTATGCCTCACTATTATCAACAATTTATGTACCATTGAAGATGGCATTATACAAGTAAGAGAAATTACCCCAAGGAGGTTGTCATTATTAACAATATCTCAGGATTAGCAGTCAAATAGCCCATCCTCTTCATTAAGAACTGTTTATACCATACATACATACATATACATATACATATATATATATATATATATATATATATAGTATATATATAAATATATATATATATATATATATATATATATATATATATATATATATATATATAAACACGTGTGCGTTTGTGTGTATGCAGCACGTAGTTTATATCCCACCCCCCCCCCCCCGCCCCCCCCCCCGCAAAAAAACCCACTGTAGACTGGAAAAAAAGACGTCCTTATTCATAATCGTCATATGGACAAATTCGTCTGTCGCACATACCCGAGTGTCCGACATGACACTGCGAATTTGCATAAGTAAAAGAAATTGTAGCTTCTAATGTTAATGCAGTAAAATGCTAATAATAATAATAATTACGTACTTGCTAAATTATGTTCCTGAGTTATTCTCGTCGCTGGAAAAATTAGCCATGATATTTAGGGTCTGAACGACTAATCAATATCTACATACATTATGAAAGAGCAGTCTTCATTATAACGCTCATGTAATTATTATAATAAAAAGCCTAATATTTATTACAGCAAAAGAGCCTTGAATAATGAAACAAAGCTTGGTTTTTGAGATTGAGTCTGACGTAAATAGTTTCTAAAGAGCTGAGAGATATTTGGACAATTTTATGAGTCTGTCACTAGAATTTTTAAAACTTTTGTTATATACAGAATGAACTAAAAAGGATTAAGGCTTAGTCTGTAATTATCCCATTAAAATGTTTGACGTTTATTGAACACAGGATATTGTAACACAAATAAAAACTTAAAAGTACAATGACTCATTAGTTTGCTTCAAAAATCACCGTTGAGTTTTCCATATTGCGTAAATATTGACACTATGAAAATAATTAAGGCTTATTAGATTAACTCATTTATTTTCGGCTCTTTTGTTTTGTAGAATCTTAACAAGAGCCAGTTGATAAACTCCAACAAAATGATTTATCCTTTTTGTATCACAGGTTGTCAAAAACAACAAAGATTAGAATTACTCAGTCATCTATTGTCAAATTTCCAGAAATTCAGGTTTCCTCATAATGAGACTCGTTTACATCAGCTAGTAATTATTCTCCCGGTGCTATTTTTAAAACATTCATGCGCAGAGTGGTCGGGTAAATTCGTATTAATCTCTTTATGAAAAGAAACCACCTGCAATTCTAGTGTCCTGAATGGAAAAAACTTTGAAAGATAGTTGAGGTGCCACGCGTTATACAGAAAATCAGAAAAGAATGGGTTTTCAAATTCTAATATATATATATATATATATATATATATATATATATATATATATATATATATATATATATATATATATATATATTATATATATATATATTATATTATATATATGCGTTTGTGTGTATGCAATATAAAACACCATATCGTTATTTTTCCTACAAGGAAAAATAACATTTCAATTATTTTTCCTACAAGGAAAAATAATTGAAATGTGTACGATGTTATTGTACTTTTTTTATATTCTTTCATTTTGAGTTTAATTCATATGTAATGTTAATGTAAGGTAAGATATTTTAAATAAAAAAAAAAAAAATTTCGGTATGTTTATACATTTATATATGTAAGTGTGTGTGTGTGCGTGTGTGTGTCTGTATATATATATATATATATATATATATATATATATATATATATATATATATATATATTATGGTATTCAAATACGCTTTCAGTTACGAATATTATTACGTAATGTAAATGTACGTAAAAAATAGCTTAGTTTATGATCATGGTATATTATATTACTAACATATGGCATGGAAAGAAATACATTTACAAATACTGAAAGGATTATAGGCGTAATGTAACATTCTTCCCTTCCCCCCCACCCCCCGCCCCCATTGCAATTTACGTAATGACGATGAAATCGACCTAAGTTTACAAAATTGCTCCCAATTCGGATGGAAATAGCGGCTTTGCGAATATGAGCTTTGATAATCCTCTAAGCCTTAGGTTATTTATCCTGTGGTCAAATGTTGTCTTAGGATTGGGGTACGGGGGGCGGGGGGCGGGGGGCGGGGGGACGGGGGGGGGGGGGGTGGGGGGGGGGGGGCGGATGGGGTGGGGTAGTGGTCGGCGGGGGCGGGCCTGAGTTAAGTTTCATCTTAGAAATAGAACCCGTTTGAAATAGTCAAATAATAGGTGTGTATATCCCGTGGAGGTTTTCTTCTCGAAACTGCCGTAAGCATGTGATTTGCTGTAATACGTATATATTTGCAGTATATATTTGGTGGTTCAGTAACCTTTCTTAGTTTTAAGCTATATTTTATAAATATATATGTGTATATTCACGTAACAATGTAAAAGGATCTTTGTAACAAATAAATAAAAAAAATTTATGCGTGTAACTCATTTTCGAGGTACATTGTACCTTGAAAATGTGTTATAAATAACACGGAAGCGCTTGGTATTTCTTTCTCTTATATTCTCTTGTGGCCTTATCTGAATATATATATAATATATATATATATATATATATATGTATATATATATATATATATATCTGATATATATAAATATATATATATATATATATATATATATATATATATATATATATATATATATATATATTATATATATATATATATATATTCAGATAAGGCCACAAGAGAATATAAGAGAAAGAAATACCAAGCGCTTTCGTGTTATTTGTAACACATTTTCAAGGTACAATGTACCTCGAAAATGAGTTACACGCCTAAATTTTTTTTGTTTTTTATTTATTTTGTTAATCCTTTTGACATTGTTACGTGAATATACACATATTTTATTTATAAAAATATAGCTTAAAACTAAGAAAGGTTACTGAACCACCAAATATATACTGCAAATATATACATTACAGCAAATCACATGCTTACGGCAGTTCGAGAAAAAAAGAAAACCTCCACGGGATATACACATATTATTTGACTATTTCAAAGACGGGTTCTATTTCTAAGATGAAACTTAACTCAGGCCGCCCCCCGCCAACCAACTACTACCCCCATCCTGGGCCCCCCCCCCCCCCGCCCCCCCCCCCCCCCGCCTCCCTACTACCCCTTCCGCCCCCGCCCCCCGCCCCCCGCTAACCCCAATCCTAAGACAACATTTGACCACAGGATAAATAACCTAAGGCTTAGAGGATTATCAAAGCTCATATTCGCAAAGCCGCTAATTTTCCATCCGAATTGGGGAGCAATTTTGTAAACTTAGGTCGATTTCATCGTCATTACGTAAATTGCAATGGGGGCGGGGGGTGGGGGGGAAGGGGGGGGAAGAAATGTTACATTACGCCTATATCCTTCAGTATTTGGTTAAATGTATTTCTTTCCCATGCCATATGTTAGTAATATAATATACCATGATCATAAACTAAGCTATTTTTTTTACGTACATTTACATTACGTAATAATATTCGTAACTGAAAGCGTATTTGAATACCATAATATATATATATATATATACAGACACACACACGCACACACACTTACATATATAAATGGTATAAACATACCGAAAATTATTTTAAAATATCTTACCTTACATTAACATTACATAGGAATTAAAACTCAAAATGAAAGAATATAAAAAAGTACAATAACATCGTACACATTTCAATTATTTTTCCTTGTAGTACCACATAGCATCTAGATTCACAACTGGAAATGTATTAGGTTACCACTGCATTTGTTGGCCAGTTATGATAACGCAACAACTAGGAAGTTATTCTAGAGAGAGTATCAAGCTATTCCGGAACTCGCCGGCAAATAGATATCATAACAGCCGAACTTCGGTCATAGAAGCGAAATTTCTGACCTTCTGTAATAGGAAATTGTACCGAACCATACGTAACCCGATAAGGATGATGGCTCTCTCTCTGTCTCTTTTTTTTGGCGTCCTGTCTCTTCCACTTCCAGCCTCCTTTCTACTCTCTCTCTTCTCTCTCTCTCTCTCTCTCTCTCTCTCTCTCTCTCTCTCTTCTCTCTCTTTGTTTTTTTGATATATTTTTGTTTTCGGCTTTCAGTTTGAGTATTTATGTTGTCTACTTTAATTTTAATTTATTTCTTGAATAAATTGGAAATTGAAACTTAAACAATAGAAAAAGATCATCTTTCTCTCTCTCTCTCTCTCTGATCGTCTCTCTGTCTCTCTCTCTCTCCTCTCTCTCTCTCTTCTCTGGTGTTTCTCATTCAGTTTTTTATTTTTCCAAGTTTTCTCTGGATAGTTATATCTTCTATGCATAATTCATAATTCAAAACAGTTGCATAATAATACTTTATATAATCCATATATATTATATATATATATATTATATATGTATGTCATGTATGTATGTATTTATACATCATGTAAATAGGACAGATCCACAGTAAATAATTTTTTGTATATCAAGACGAAATATATTTGTAGAGATATTTCCACAAATATATTCGTCTTGATAAACAAGAACATTACTGGATCTTTTCTAATGATTACTTAGAAGCACGATATGGTGTTTTATATTGCATACACACAAACGCTATATATATTTATGTATATATATGATGGTTGATAATTAAAAGAAAACTTATAATCATTTTAACCATTTTTGAGTCCTAACGAAAAAACTGATTAAGTCTACGTATGTATGTATGCATGCTTTATGTATGTATATAACTCACGCCCTCTTGCGATTATTATGCCAAACAAATACACACGTATACCAACACAGTCATTCCTGATACCCTTTATATACCAGCAGTAACTTCTTCAACTTGCAAACGAACTTCGACCGGGAGCTCAAACTGGCATATAAGTCATGAGAGGTCATACCGCGGTTCATGGCCCATTTAACTTCTGGGTCAGTTTGTGGGAATAAGAAACGGCACCGAGTCTCCTCCACGGGACGGAGAGGGAGGGGGGGGGGGGGGCGGGCGGCCGTTGTCTCGAGATGATATATGTGGTCCTCTTTTAAGTTCAATTATTTTTGGACGTTCGTATGTTTACTAGGTAGTCTGTCTTACGTATTAAATTAAAAATGAAAGGAGTATATATATATACTATATGTATATATATTATATATATATATATATATATATATATATATATATATATATATATATAATATTCCTTGAGATATAGACGTATCTAATACAGACAACTTCATACACACACTATCCATCGAATTAAAAAAAGTGATCCAACATTTGGCTACAAAAATGAACGAGTTTTATTTAAATCAAATCATAAAACATTTCAGTGCTTGAATCTCATTCACGAAACTCATGAACCATCTAAGACACACCTTTGCCCTCTCCCCTCACCCCCGTCATCCGTCCCCCCCTCATCAACAAAATAATTGTCTTATTATCTCATTCATTTCATTTTCGACGCTTAAGGCAAGCTATAATTTCCGTCCCTAACAAATCATCCTAGTTTATGAGTGGACGTTATAATTAGCGTCATATATCAAAATTATTAGAAACTGCATTGACCCACTCCCTCCTCTCTCTCTCTCTCTCTCTCTCTCTCTCTCTCTCTCTCTCTCTCTCTCATTAACAAGAAGTTCTGACAGTGATGAGGAACTTAGACTGATTTTTAGGTCAGAACTTCGGAACAGCCTGAGATATGTTAAATGAGGAAATATTATGCTTACTATTCATTGTACTAGATTACAATGCGTAGATATTTAATGATTGTACAACAGGGATGATTTTCCCACAACAACAACAACAACACAACAACAACAACAACAACAATAATAATAATAATAATAATAATAATAATAATAATAATAATAATAATAATAATTGGGGTACCAGTCCTCTGGCAATATTTCGTCGAAATCGAACTACCTACTGTATTATTAGTATTTCAACATACAGCATATATATATATATATATATATATATCTATATATATATATATATATATTATATATATATATATATATATATATATATATATATATAAAAGTATATATATATATATATATATATATATATATATATATATATATATATATAATGAATAAGCCCACTGCTAAACAAATGTTGGTTTACAGCCACCGATATCAGTAACGTCATGAATAGTGATTCAGTATATAAAGCCTAGACCACGCTCACAATTTTCTACATGCAATATACTATGTAGAAATATGGTGCTTATGTAACATTAACGCAATCCAAAGCTGTTACGTCACAACTGAAATATGCCACAGTTATATATTACTTAAATCACAGTAAAATTGAACGAGGACTAGGCCTATGCTAGGAAGTACCATCTTCCAATTCTCCCTTAGCAGAGTGGAACGGACAAGTTACAGCTGTTAGGGGTTCCAAAGTATAAGTGAATTCTTTACCCTTGGGTTGTTTGCACCTGAGCGAAGCCTTAGACCTATTGCTTGCCGTATAACCTCTTCGCAAGTGGCATTTAGGGTTATTCGTGCATGGCATAGAACACTGTTACCAACTAACAAACTTCCATTTCAACTGCTCTTCTAGAATTTGTGTTTTTACTTTTTATTTCTTCTTGAAAACTCTGTACTTATTGTTTAGTGTAATTATTGTTTAGTGCAGCTGAGAGGATTTTCGTGAAGGCCGAAGCTCCTGTTTTATATTTATTCACTTAAAGGTGATTTTGTAAGTGTTTTTGGTTTCTTAAGCGCAGTTTCTTATAGATTAATGAAACACCTTTACCAGAGAGTTAAAGATATGAGTATTGAACTTGATTTTGTATCTTTAATCAAATATTTTGCAAGTAGGTTCACATATACCCAGAGGTCTATCCAAGGACCTCGAATTAAGAAGCTCTTCACTTGTGAATAATCCCCCCAAAAGTTATTGAAAACCTACGACACACGAGACTCAGAAATGGCTCTAGAAGAGCGAGGGAATTAAAATAAATCTGAAAATGACTGAGGCTGGGCTGGATGGGAGATATTAGAAAGCCCATAAAAAGGGTGGATACTGGGGGGGAAAAGTGCCAATGGATGACCCGAATGCTGGTGACACGATTTGCAAAAGCTGAGAAGATATAAATGAGGGATTGTTTTCGTCTTAAAGGAATGTATGGCCTGGTTTTGTCCTTTTGTTTAAGTAAGAAAGGTGTATGGAGAATGGACGAATTATAAGGATATAAAATAGCTTGATAAAACAGGGAATCGATGAAAAATTTGACCGATAAAAAAAATGAGATAAGAGGAAGAAATCTGTCTTTAGGTTTGAGAAAAAGACAAAATACACTGCTTTCCCTGACGAAGACTTCCTGTAAGCATGATGACTTAAGTAACATAAATTTGATGCAGGATTGATTAATGATGATTACAAATATTATTACCTAATAGTTTATGTGAATAAAAGTGAAGTTTGAAAAAAGGCGGAGAGAGAAATGGAATTTGACACAATACTGAGGCTCTAGAGATGCTGATTAAATAATGAATATAATAATTTAATTAAAAAATCTTTAACGAAACGTCGTGTGATAAGGGTGAAACATCATTAAAAGAAATGCTATTGCTGACAGAAGACAACGACAAGAAATTGCTGAGACAGAAATATAGATCAAATCTCACTAATTGCTCAACATTGCTATCAACTTTCACGTGACGTTATGTGACAAGCGAACAGTAGTATGATTACGAGAAATGCATCGCTGACTGATGACGACGCAAATACAGGCCGACAAAACTTGCAAGGGACAGTTTTAAATTCACCTGTAAGAGAGAGAAGTTCAAAGAAAATTCAATCGAGAAAAATTTATGAAGGCAGGGGGCTAGACGAAATTAAAAAAAAATAAAAAGAAAAGGGTAAAAAGATGGAGGGGGCGAGTGCCAGAAGTGATGATAAAAGAAGGAAGGTTGCTGGATCATAATTGGAAGTAAATGGGAGAAGAGGATGGCGAAGAGAGAAAGAGAGAGAAGGAGAGAGAAGTTGGCAGGAACTACTCTATGGAAATGAAAGGGGATTTTTGTAGTTAATTAAAAGTTGTGTGATGACTTATTTCCAAGGGATCTAAAGGATAGAGGGAGGATTATGGGGCGGGAAAAGGGAGCTGTAAAAACTTAAAACAAA
This sequence comes from Macrobrachium nipponense, assembly GCF_015104395.2. Taxonomy (NCBI): domain Eukaryota; kingdom Metazoa; phylum Arthropoda; class Malacostraca; order Decapoda; family Palaemonidae; genus Macrobrachium; species Macrobrachium nipponense. The sequence continues at coordinate 44,861,657 of NC_061103.1, forward strand.
TTTGGGCAAGGGGACAAGATGGATGAATTAGATTTGCAGTAGCGAAAGAAAAAACGAAAGTCATAGAATAATATTTAATAAACTCCAGCCTTCAATATTCACCTCTTCTCGGAAGGGAAAAGTGTTCAACTAAAACGAAAAAAAAATCAGTTCAAATAAATATTTCTTTTTATGGCAAGGAAACAAGATGGATAGGTTTATGCAGTGATTAAAAATGAAAATAAAGCGAGAGAGTATTTTAGTTAATGACTCCAGCTACTATAGCTTCTTTGCATGAACGGGGAGGGGGGTGGGGGGGGGGGGGGGGGGGGGGGGGGGGGGGAAGGGGGGGGGGGGGGAAACGAGTGTGACTCTAAAAAGAAAATGAAATTTCAGAGATATATCCTATCCTTTTTTTCTCTGCATCACCATATCTCTTCTCCTTTCTCCTCCACGTCTCCAACTTCTTCTTCTCCACCTTTTTCTTCTTCTTATTCTTCTTCTTCTTTTCAAGCCAACATGTGTTGCAGCATGAGGTTAGACACATAAATTTCCCTCTCCCTTCAGGGGGACGAGTCCTGAGTGGCGGGGGGTCAATTATGGTCGTTCCAGGGGGGGGGGAACTTTCCCTACGCCATGTTCTCCTGGGGTGGTATCTGAGTGGAATTGGGAAGGAGGGGAGGGGGAGGTGAGGGGGAGGTGAGGGGGTGTGGTGTGGGAAAGCCTGATAGCAGGGATTCCATGTGGTGATCCAGGAACACCACAGGGGAAACACAATAGAGAATTTGGAATCAGGGCAGAGAATAAATCTTTGAAAAGTCGGCCTTAAAGTGACCTTATGTAACTGGGTGAGAGAGAGAGGAGAGAGAGAGAGAGAGAGAGAGAGGAGGAGAGAGAGAGAGAGAGGAGAGCTTTTGGCAGCCGTTGGTGTAAATATGTGTAAATGACTATATTTTTTTGTATCTGAATTTTTTGCCTTCAGGGCCGAATGAAATAAATATCCTGCCCTTCAGCCATCCTATGGAGGTAGAAAAATAAATATATAAAGATAAAATAATATATGGTAAACGGTCTGATATAAAAATGTAATGATGAAAAAAGAAAAAAACGAAATAAACAGAAGTAAAATTAAAACGAACCTGCATCTTTAAGAAAATAAACCCAAGAATATTATAGTTGGTTTAAAATGGGTTAAACCAGGCTGCCCAAGCTGAGTAAACCACTAAACCTGAACGTGGATGGACGAACTGATAAAACGGATGAAGTTTAATGAAAAAGGATCGAATAATGTTGGGATAGATGGGAGGTTCATAAGAGGCGACGTGAAAGAGGTGTGGAGAGAGAGAGAGAGAGAGAGAGAGAGAGAGAGAGAGAGAGAGAGAGAGACTGGATGAATAATTTTCATTGAATAGAAATTTTGGGAAGATGCCAGGCGAGTAGAGAGAGAGAGAGAGAGAGAGAGAGAGAGAGAGAGAGAGAGAGAGAGAGAGAGAGAGAGAGGAGAGTGAGGTGACTCTGGGAGAGAAAGGTTATACTCTATTTTCTATTTGTGTGTGTATGTGTGTGTGTGTGTGTGGCATTAATATCGTTCCTTTTCAAGGCAGAAAATCCTGAAGGAAAGATCAGGACCTGTAATATGTCAAAAAGCAAGTATGGTTGTTTCAAAAAATGCTTTAAAATCAAGTATGGTTACTTAAAAAATGCCTCAAAATCAAGTATGGTTACTTAAAAAATGCTTCGAAATCAAGGATGGTTATTTTAAAAAATGCTTCAAAATGAAGTATGGTTACTTAAAAAAAATGCTTCAAAATCAAGTATTGTTACTTAAAAAATGCCTCAAAACCAAGTATGGTTACTTTAAAAAATGCTTCAAAATCAAGTATTGTTACTTAAAAAATGCTTCAAAATCAAGTTTGGTTACTTAAAAAATGCTTCAAAATCATGTATGGTTACTTAAAAATTGCTTCAAAATCAAGTATGGTAACTTAAAAGATGCCTCAAAATCGAGTATGGTTACTTTAAAAAATGCTTCAAAATCAAGTATGGTTACTAAAAAAATGCTTCAAAATCAAGTATGGTTACTTAAAAAATGCTTCAAAATCAAGTATAGTTACTTAAAAAATGCTTCAAAATCAAGTATGGTTACTTAAAAAATGCTTCAAATCAAGTATGGTTACTTAAAAAAATGCTTCAAAATCAAGTATGGTAACTTAAAAAATGCTTCAAAATCAAGTATGGTTACTTAAAAAAATGCTTCAAAATCAAGTATGGTTACTTAAAAAATGCTTCAAAATCAAGTATGGTAACTTAAAAAATGCTTCAAAATCAAGTATGGTAACTTAAAAAATGCTTCAAAATCAAGTATGGTTACTTAAAAAATGCTTCAAAATCAAGTATAGTTACTTACAAAATGCTTCAAAATCAGTATGGTACTTAAAAAAATGCTTCAAAATCAAGTATAGTTACTTAAAAAATGCTTCAAAATCAAGTATAGTTACTTAAAAAATGCTTCAAAATCAAGTATGGTTACTTAAAAAATGCTTCAAAATCAAGTATAGTTACTTAAAAAATGCTTCAAAATCAAGTATGGTTACTTAAAAAATGCTTCAAAATCAAGTATGGTTACTTAAAAAATGCTTCAAAATCAAGTATAGTTACTTAAAAAATGCTTCAAAATCAAGTATGGTTACTTAAAAAAATGCTTCAAAATCAATCAAGTTATGGTTACTTAAAAAATGCTTCAAAATCAAGTATAGTTACTTAAAAAAATGCTTCAAAATCAAGTATGGTTACTTAAAAAATGCTTCAAAATCAAGTATGGTTACTTAAAAAATGCTTCAAAATCAAGTATAGTTACTTACAAAATGCTTCAAAATCAAGTATGGTTACTTAAAAAAAATGCTTCAAAATCAAGTATAGTTTACTTAAAAAATGCTTCAAAATCAAGTATAGTTACTTAAAAAATGCTTCAAAATCAAGTATAGTTACTTAAAAAATGCTTCAAAATCAAGTATAGTTACTTAAAAAATGCTTCAAAATCAAGTATGGTTACTAAAAAATGCTTCAAAATCAAGTATAGTTACTTAAAAAATGCTTCAAAATCAAGAATGGTTACTTAAAAAAATGCTTCAAAATCAAGTATGGGTTACTAAAAAAATACTTCAATATCAAGTTTGGTTACTTAAAAAATGCTTCAAAATCATGTATGGTTACTTAAAAAATGCTTCAAAATCATGTATGGTTACTTAAAAAATGCTTCAAAATCAAGTATGGTTACTTAAAAAAATGCTTCAAAATCAAGTATGGTTACTTAAAAAATGCTTCAAAATCATGTATGGTTACTTAAAAAATGCTTCAAAATCAAGTATGGTTACTTAAAAATGCTTCACAATCAAGTATGGTTACTTAAAAAAATGCTTCAAAATCAAGTATGGTTACTTAAAAAATGCTTTCAAAATCATGTATGGTTACTTAAAAAAATGCTTCACAATCAAGTATGGTTACTTAAAAAAATGCTTCAAAATCAAGTATAGTTACTTAAAAAAAATGCTTCAATATCAAGTATGTTTACTTAAAAAATGCCTCCAAATCAAGGCGGTGCTTCGAAAGCTATCAAAATCTAGGAGGGGTGCTTCTTAAAAAAGCTGACAGAATAAAGCCTGGTTGCTTCAAATGCTGTCAATATCAAAGAGGGTTGCTTCAAAAAAGCTGTCAAAATGAAGATTGGTTGTTTAGAATAGACTGGTTTCTTTAAGTTAAAAAACTAATCAAAATGAAGCATGGGTGCTTTAAAAAACTGGTTGCTTTAAAAAAAACTGTCAGAATGAAGCAAGGTTGCTTCAAAAACTGTCAAAATCAAGGGGAGTTGTTTCAATAAAACTTTCAGAATGAAATATGGCTGCTTCAAAAACTGTCAAAATCAAGGAGGGTGGTTTAAAAAAAAAAGCTGTCAGAATAGAACATGGCTGCTTCAAAAACTGTCAAAATCAACGAGGGTTACTTAAAAAAAGTTGTAAGAATGAAGCAAAACTGCTTCAAAAACTGTCAAAATGAAGGAGGGTTGTTTAAAAAAGCTGTCAGAATAAAACATGGCTGCTTCAAAAACTGTCAAAATCAGGGAAGGTTGCTTCAAAGAAGTTATCAAATAAAGCATGGCTGCTTAAGAAACTGTCAAAAAAAAAAAAAAAAAAAAACTTTCAGAATGAAATACGGCTGTTTCTAAAACTGTCAAAATCAAGGAGGGTGGTTCAAAAAGAAGCTGTCAGAATAGAACATGGCTGCTTCAAAAACTGTCAAATTCAACGAGGGTTGCTTCAAAAATCTGTCAAAATGAAGAAAATAGCCTGTTATCTGACGCCACTTATTCAGAGATGACAAATTTGCCCATACAAATGTGAGTTAAATGATTCAGAAATAACAGGCCTTCGATCCAATACGTAATTCTCGATTTCTCCAAAAGTAGCCAAAAAAGGTAGTTTTTGAATAGACTGTTACTCAATGTCAAATATTTGTTTGCTTTGGTCGACCTGTCACCAGCCGGAAACGATCGCAGCGGACACTTTTTTATACAGATAGAGAGAGAGAGAGAGAGAGAGAGAGAGAGAGAGAGATAGAGAGAGAGAGAGAGAGCGTAAAATATTACGACCCACCCCAGCCAAGTATTTTTTTCCTCCGAGTTTAATTTTGTGAAAAGATAAATCCCCTTGTTTTTTTTTAGCCTTTGGCGTTCAGTGGAACTATATTTTAACTCCTCTGCAACTTATGCAATATTGTAACAAAAGCACTGGTTTCTCATTGAATGGATAATTGGTACTTTGTGAAAACAAAATGTTTATACACTTCACTCATATATAAAAAAAGTTAATATATCTTTAAATCCGGTTGCTGAGTTGTAATAAATTTGGATATATTACGATGGCAAAGGCTCCCTCGCTGATTCTCTGACGAGTACATGTTCGAAATGAAATAATGTTTATTTCTTTAAGTATGTAGCACGTGCAAAAATCTCTAAATAATTATAATGAGCAAAAAATAGATAAATATGTAATTAATAAAATAAATAAATTAATAGACAAATGAACATCTGTTGCAGGCTCAATACGTATAATGTGGTTTTACTCTACCATTGAGTCAGATTGCGTGGTGCAATGTGGCGTTTACTACCCTCGAGAGTTTTTGTCCCCACTGAAACCTGAATATAAGCTAAAAATCTGCGTCAAGTTGGCTTCACCTACGTGTTTTTCTATGGTTTTTTATTACGTATGGCAATAAACACCAAAATATAAAGATATAGCTTTAATCATTTGGTTGCCTTCTTAATAAAGAGGTTCTTTAAACAATGTTACAAAAATTAAAAGTCTAAGAAAAAGTATTCGAATATACTCGCAGTACCCATTAACGGTCTCATTCCATGAATTACAAGGCCTTGATAGCCTTCATATTAACTGCTCTGAAGGCGCGCAAGTGGAGGTTATATCTCCAGCATCGGATAGAGTCAAGAAACTGACATTTTTAGGAGACGCCAGGCATTCAATTTCGGGAGAATGGTATTTTTACTGTTCTAGAGTTACATTCATGTAATCTAGCGTCCGTTTTCAATCTTAGAGTTGTATTCGAGTCTCTGAATTTCTCTTTGAGTTATGGCAAATGCTTTTATTTAGAACGTCAGAAGTTCAGTTAGAAAATAAATGGCATTTCTCGTACGTCATTATAAAACTTCTAAATCGTCATGGCTGTCCAAAACTTATTCTTGGATATCATTATAAAACTTCTCAGTTTTTCATTTCTTATGCAGATCTGGATGACAGACGTTTGGGTGTTCTTAACTAACTTATTCTTGTTTATTGCTGTGAAACTTCTAAGACGTCTTGCTGTCCAAAACTTATTTCTTGCATCATTCATATAAAAACTTGTCAGTCAGTTTTCGTGATGTCATAGCACATACACATACATTCTCACATGATCCACACGATAAAACACTGCCAGAAATGTTTAAGGAATAGCAGGTCTTATATTTCCCAATAATGTTAAATTTATGTAAGGGAATTTCATAAATAAGGCCTGACCAATACAAAATATCCCATATACACAACACAGAGCAAGTATTACGTTTTCCCATAATTGTGACATTCAACTAAACACATTTCAAAACTAAAACTTGAACCGATAAGGAATCTTACACATATAAACACACTGTAGTTGTATTACGTCATGTAGCATTTGTTTAGCGTCTTCAAATAAAAGACTTTGATTCATCTTTCCAAGCATACTCATCCCCTCCCACAAACCATACCAATCCCCGACCCCCCTCCCGCAACCCACCGTTCCCCCACGCCCCCTCCCCTTTCCACCAATAATTCTAACATTCTTCTCATCCAACTACTTTTATCCTGCAACCTGTCAACCTCATAACGGGGTACCCCAGGGGCAATCTTGGTAACCGGGCCCCTTTTTACAATTAGATTTTTTTTTAATATTCACAATCAGGAATTATTCTCATACGTATTATTATTATTATTATTATTATTATTATTATTATTATTATTATTATTATTATTATTACTTAAACAGGCTAGTATATATTTCAGCTTATACAGATAAACTATGATATCATAGTCATCAAAGTCATTCACTGTCTGTCTATCTATCTGTCTGTCTGTCTGTCATTTTCTTATAGAGAGCTTTCGTTTTTATTATTATTATTATTTATTTTATTATTATTATTATTATTATTATTATTATTATTATTATTATTAACTTCAAATGATACTTTAAACAAAATGGTATGCACAATTTTGTCATGATATAAAATTGGTAAAATACGAAAATACATAGATTTCTGTCATCAAACATTTTTGCCTTCCTTTGACAAAGTCCCTGATTTTCTATCTAATGCTTAAGATGTC
>NC_061103.1:44873540-44881040 GCF_015104395.2 Macrobrachium nipponense
TCATCAGGACATCTATATAAAAAGGAATCCGATGCACATAATTAAAAGAAACATATACAAAGCATAAGAAAACTTAAAATGGAAACTAAGTTAAACTTAAATATACTGAATCACACTTAAATACATTTACACATTAAAAACCAAGAAAGCTTAAAATGATCCTTAAAAAAAAACTAAACTCAATAAAAGAAAAAATAAGGTACAAACGAACTTAAATGAAGAGCAAGGCGCACCTCTCAATGACAGAGACAAACGCACTAAAAGAATACACAAGAACAGAAAAAGAAGGCGGACAATATAAACAAACAAGCTAGTTATGCTATGAACAGGGGAACCCCTTGTTTGGTGATCTTAGGCAGGCCGTACAGGATAACCAAAGGAGGACCGCTGGAAAAAAAGATCATCATAAGTTTTCTCATTTATTATTCCTTCAGTTTTTGAGAGACCGTAAAATCTATTGATCCTGTCTTCTATCCGGTAAATTTCTTGATAGTTGGGTTGTCCAATTTTAGTGAATTTGGTGGGATCATCGATACTCGATGATCCACAAACAAGGGGTTCCCCTCCGCCCTATCCCTAGCCTCCTACAATACGCCCAACTACAAGCTTGCTAAGTTTCTGGTACCTTTATTGGAGCCGTTGACCCGGAATGAATATACCCTAAGAAACTCCGAAGATTTTAAAACTAAGATCCTCTCACAAGACTCAGGTTTGTATATGGTCAGTTTAGATGTAGAATCCCTCTTTACTAACGTTCCTGTGAGGGAGACCATTGATCTTATTTTAAAACTAAATTGTTCCTACACCTGACTTTATATATTGTAATCTTTTAATTATGAATCTTTTAAAACACACTTTTAGAATTAGCCGTGCTGGACACGGCCTTTGTTTTTAGTAACCAGCTTTTTAAACAGATCGATGGGATGGCGATGGGGTCTCCCCCTCGGCCCACTTTTGCCAACATTTTCATGTGTTCCCTGGAGGAGCAAGTAATGGAGGAGTGCCCCTTGTCCTTCTGTCCCTTATTTTACGCCAGGTATATAGCCGACACATTCGTTCTATTGAAAAATGATATGATGCTGACAGATTCCTAAACCTAGCCAACAACTTCCATAATAATATTAATTTTACTATTGAAAAAGAACAAGACGGTAAGTTGGCTTTCCTTGATGTTTTAGTTACTAAGGACAATGATCATTTTAACACGACCATTTTTTAGGAAAAGTACATTCACCGGACTCGGCTCCAATTTTTGTAGTTTTTTGTTTTATTAATTTTAAAATTAATTCTGTGCATACCTTGGTACATCGGGCTCTATCTCTAACTTCTAATTGGCTCTCTCTTTTCATTCTGAAATTCTCTTCCTTAAGCACTACTTCCGTAACAACTGTTTCCCTGCCCATCTAGTACTTAAGGTTATTAAGAAAGTTCTTGATAAAAAACTTGCACCCTTAACACCTAAATGTAACGTACCGAAAACTTACTATATACGCAAGCTTTTGTTTTTAAACCACCCCCAATCAAAACTTTGCCAAGCAGTGTGCTAAAATTATTGAAAATATATGGTGCTCTAAATATAAAATTAATTCCAAAAAATCCTAAACTATTGGCTCTTTGTTTCCCTTCAAGGATCGGCTCTGTCCTTTATGACGTCGGGCGTCGTATATGAGTACAAGTGCCCCGGATGTAGTTCCGGGAATTACGTTGGTTCGACCTCGGCGTCTCCTCAAGGTCAGGGCCGATTCTCACATCGTGAGTTATCGTACGGGCTGCAGATTGTCTAATCCCGAACTTTCCAATATAAGATCGCACGCTAGAAGTTGCAAGACATCGATCAATATGACAACTTTAAAATAATGGCCAAGTCAAGGAACCTGGAGAACTGCTTCTCTTGAAAGTCTGCTAATAAAGAGAATTGTACCTACGTTGAATTGCCAATCATCGGCTGGTTCCCCTGTTCATAGCATAACTAGCTTGTTTGTTTATATTTGTCCGCCTTCTTTTTCTGTTCTTGTGTATTCTTTTAGTGCGTTTTGTCTCTGTCATTTTGAGAGGTGCGCCTTGCTCTTCATTTTAAGTTCGTTTGTACCTTTATTTTTTTCTTTTATCGAGTTTAGTTTTTTAAGGATCATTTTAAGCTTTCTTGGTTTTTAATGTGTAAATGTATTTAAGTGTGATTCAGTATTTAAGTGTTTAACTTAGTTTCCATTTTAAGTTTTCTTATGCTTTGTATATTTTCGTATATGTTTCTAATTCTGTGCATCGGATTCCTTTTTTTTATATAGATGTCCTTGGATGAGTGACCATGGTCAGAAACGCGTTGACAATAAATGTATCAAATGGATGTGTATATGTTCTGCGCCCTTCTCCTGCCTACTATATATATATATATATATATATATATATATATATATATATATATATTATTATATATACGTATACATATATGTATGTTATATTTATATACAGTATTTGAAAGTGAACAAGGATTCTATTCAAAGACCCCGATTTTATATATACAATATTTGTAAGTAAACAAGAATTCTATACAAAGACAACGATTTTATATATACAATATTTGTAAGTAAACAAGATTTTAAACATAAGACACCAACATTGCCGTTGCACTCCCATCCGAATTCCAAGTCTTTTGGGCAATCCGACATTTCAAAAGCCCCCAACCTTTGTCAAACAGACTTTGTCAGTCTTCGCTTTGTCAGACTTGACGGAGTTCGTGAAGTCCCAGAATCAAAAGGGAACCTTTACTATTTGTATTACTCCAGAAGCAGTAGTAGCAGTTCATTCCTTTGACCTGCTCCTCCTGCTCCTCCTCCTCCTTACTGGGTCCTCTCCACACCCCCACTCCCAAAAAACCCATACCCCTGACGCTCCCTCCACCCATTTACCACTTCCGGTCGCTTTCTATGGCACCGTAATGGCACCGACAGATCTTGGTAATCAGCGTTAAGTATTTCGTTCTATAGTGCCATATATAGCCGCCCCCACCCACGTCTATTCAGCTCCCACTAAGTCCCCAGCCCCCAAAAATCCAGCGCCCTGACCCTCACAATATAGCTCCCTTAGCCCACTCTTCAAAATTTCAAGGTCTAGCCCCCCTCTAAATCTCCAGCCACACTAAGTCCCCACCCCCCCACAAAATCCAGCCCCCCGACCCTCCCAATACAGCCCCCTTAGGTCCACTTTTCAAAATTTCAAGCCCCTTAACGCCCATAAGCCAGGTAAATCCAGCCCCATCACCCTCCAGTCCCCTAATCCCCCTCAAATCCAGCCCCTTAACCACCTAAATTCACCCCTCTTAACCTCTTTTCCGCAATCCAACCCCCTAGCCACCCTCCTCCAAATCCAGCCCATAACCCAACCCCAAACCCCTTCCCCCCCTCTATCATCACTCGTCCTCCTAATACCATCCATTTCACCTCGTCTATCTGGGGTCTCCGTGATCAGTCTGATGTCTGTCTGTGTTAACAGAGCAGCAAATATCTATACGTCATCGATCTTCATTTGTGCGTCGTTAAAGGCGTCACTCGTACGGTAGGTTTCGCCGGTAATAGATGTCGTGCATATGTTTCCGGTTATGAAATGAGAAATGTTTAATGTTTTCTCTGTCGACTGTCAAATGTCTTCAATTTTTGTAATGGGTTTTATTGTAATAATTCTGTGTCGACTGTGACAATCTTTCTTATGTGTCGAGGGAGCATCGATGTACATGATTCTTTGGAGAAAAATATAATTGTTTATGTATGTTTCTATTGATTGTAGGTTGTCTTCATTTTTTTTAATGGGAATTAATTTAATATTCTTATCTACTGTCATAAACTTTACGTACTGAGCCTGAGGTAGCATCAATGAAGTATATGAATCGGTTAGGAATAAAATATTTTTTTTTATATATTTATTCTTATTAATTGTAAAATGTCTTCAGTTTTCCAGGGCATTTTTTAAAAATAATTCTGTATCTTTTTGTACCAAGGTATATGATTTGCTACGTACAAAATAAGAAAAATAATACTGATTGTAATTACTTTTAAAATATCTTCAATATCTCCAGTAAGCCATGATTCGTAAGGCATTTTTGTAAAATTTTTATCTATGGCTAAAAAGATATAATTATGTAACAAGTTATACGATGTTTCTTTTGATTAATTACAAAACCCATTCAACTTTTGTTTCCGTAACTCATGAGTCTCCTGCCATTATTAATTTAATATTTTCTTAATTCATTATAAAGTTTTTTGTTGTTCCAGTTATAAATGTTTAATTTTTTTAATTAATTAAATATCTTTATTTCCGTTCCTGAAACCAACGATTATTTAGACATTATATCAACACCTTTTATCTACTGTTAGGCATTTTCAATAACGTGCGGCTAATAGCATCACCGGGTCTCCTCTCCCCCATCCCCTACCCCAACCCCCTAAAAAATATAAAGAATATTTAACGATCAATCATTGATGCTATCACTTACTGATAAAAGTTTCGAAGCGATTGGCGCCGTTCATATTCCTTTTATTCTCCCGAGATGCTGAGAACCCTGTTAGTAAGGGGGGGGGGGGGTTTGGTTTAGGGGGGGAATGGGGGGTGGGGGGTAGGGGGGTGGGGGGCGTGGGTACGTGGGGTGCTGCGACGAGAGGTATACCTATCAACAGTGTCATATATCACCGACGCTATTCATCATTAGAAAACGCTCTGGCTTCCCGTTTTTCATAATTTATGAAAGGCTCGGTGGATGGTTAAAAAAAAAAAAAAAAAAAAAATCCACTATTCGTCATAATCAAAAGTTCGGGTTTTTGTTTTTGAGCGTCGTATATCACTTGTGATTTTCTTATTTCTGCGCGGGCAACTTAGAAGAATAGAGTGAAGGAATGTGATTATTCACGGGGGATATTTAGGAATTACTTATAAGAAGACAAGTTCCTGTGCCTCTCTCTCTCTCTCTCTCTCTCTCAGAGAATTGTGACGTGCGATTCGAAGACTCTTTCTCTCTCTCTCCCGCTCTAAACAACTGTGACGCACATGATTCACAAAATCTCTCTCTCTCTCTCTCTCTCTCTCTAATGCAACTATAACCTACGATTAAAATATTCGTTATCTCTCTCTCTCTCTCTCTCTCTTAATACAACTGTAACGTACGATTTAAATAAACGTCATTATCTCTCTAATACAACTGTAACCTATGATTAAAAAAATTCATTCTCTCTCTCTCTCTCTCTCTCTCTCTCTCTTAATACAACTGTAACCTACGATTCAAAAAATTCATTCTCTCTCTCTCTCTCTCTCTCTCTCTCTCTCTCTCTCTCTTATACACTGTAACCTCGATTCAAAAAATTCTCTCTCTCTCTCTCTCTCTCTCTCTCTTAATACAACTGTAACCTATGATTCAAAAAAATTCATTCTCTCTCTCTCTCTCTCTCTCTCTCTCTCTCTCTCTCTCTCTCTCTCTCATTCTAGACAAACTCATTCGAACACTGTGAATGAATAACTTGTAAAACCTGCTCCTAGAGATAGGTGAGCACACGATGTCTCTCTTAGGATGAACTAACAAGCCTTCGAGACATCCAAATCCTTGTAACTCTCCCTGTCTATCTTCGCGTTTAGACTCAACATTCCACGAGAAGGAATTGCGTAAAAGACTGAAAGGCATTCCAGGAATTTCATGGGGTGCGGGGATGGGGGTGGGGTTGGGGGTGTTGGGGGTTGAGGGGTCGTGTAGGGGTGGGAGCGTCTTCTCAGATCCTTCAGGAGTTCTAATAATCTCGAAAATGATGACCCCGAGTCCTCCTTCTCGGCTTCGGTATTAAATGCCGACTAGAAAGAATAACAAGGTTTATTGTGCGTTGTCATGGCAACGGAAGGCACTGTCAGAATTGGGCCACACGGGCTTTTTTAAGGGATGTCATTATGTTCGTCTCATGTTTTGTTCTTCTGTCAAGTTTATTATTCCTTTTTTTAATTTTTTTTTTTACTGCCAGTACCGAAACCTAACTATTTATGGATTATCAAAGATATCTTCTTCTTCTTCTTTTTTCTTCTTCTTCTTCTTCTTCTTCTTCTTCTTCTTCTTCTTATTATTATTATTATTATTATTATTATTATTATTATTATTATTATTATCACAAGTAAAACAGTAGCTCCAGCCACAGAAGAATAGTTTGGTATCAGGAATAATACGAAAAAATATAGGAATATAATAAAAAATTTTCTTAGATTTTTCCATCGCATCTAAGGCCAAAACTACAAAAAAAAAAAAAAAAAAAAAAAAAAAAAAACAAAAAAAAAAAAAAAAAAAAAAAAAAAAAAAAAAAAAAAAAAAAAAAAAAAGAAATTTCTAATTTAAAATTAAATATCTTCATTTTCCTTAAATATATTTTTTTTTTTTTTTTTTTTTAGAAAGCGAGGCCAGTGGAGAATAATAGTTGTCGAAGAATAAGTTGAGAGATACGATCAGGAAAGGTAGGTCTTTTTCACTAAAACCATCAGGTCAGAATGGATGGGGGAAGTTGTTCTAGAAGGAAGTCTCTTATATCATGAAGAGAGTTTCTTTTTTAAATCTATTTTTAAGTTTTTACCGTAAAATATTTTTCATTATATAAAAAAACTCATAAATAATAAATTAATTAATTAAATATTCTATCGTGGAAAATAATTTTTTATATATAAAAAATAGAAACAATCTAATAATAAAAAACTAGTTCTTTATTTTAATGATAAATTCTATGCTTATATAAAGAATTATTTCATAAATAAGTAAGAATAAATTTTATTGTGGAAAATTTAATTTCTATTTTATAAAAAATTTAGAAATTTAGACATGAAAAAAAGCCATTATTTTTTATTTAAAATATAATTGTTTGATTATATAAACAATTATTTCACAAATAAATAATTATAAATTCTATCGTAAAGAATTTTTTATTTTGTAAAACCAAAAAAAAATAAAAAAATTAAAATGGTTTATTTTTCTAATTTTATTCTGGCATGAGATGGATAAATATAATATAAAAAAGTCTTAAACTTTTAAACATGAAAAAATTTTTGTAAAATTTGATCGCGAAGGCGTTTTTTTTTTCTTTTTTAGAAAAAAATCCTCTTATTTGGTAGGAGATTATATGCAAATGTAAACTTTGAAAACGGCAATAAGTTTTTTATTTCTATGTGACCATCACAGAAGAAACTCAACACAACCAACGAGACTGAAAAGATTATTATTGGTCAATAGATTAATTACATTGTAGAAAACCCCATGCTTAAAAATACTAATAAAAAATGCTAATTTCTATCCCACTTTCGTATTTCAATCCCACTTTAGAATTTAAATCCAACTTTAGACTTTAAAATCCCACTTTAGAATTTAAATCCCACTTTTAGAATTAAAATCACACATTTGAATTTAAATCCAAAACCACTTTATAATTTAAATCCCAATTTAGAATTTAGATCCCACTTTAGAATGTAAATCCCACTTTAGAATTTAAATCCCAC
>NC_061103.1:44891040-44904414 GCF_015104395.2 Macrobrachium nipponense
ACACACACACACACACACACACTATATATATATATATATATATATATATATATATATATATATATATATATATACACTTATATATATACACCTGTGAGGATTCCTTCACCCATAATAATAATAATAATGATGTAACTATTAGAGAGTTCATAAATGTGGAAAAAATGTGGAAATTACTTAAATAATAATAATAATAATAATAAAAATAATAATAATACTGTTAAAAAGGAATGGAAGAATTAAGCGAGGTTGATTTTATGTATTGTTTTTTTTTTCCTATTTTTTCCTTACAATTCGCTTTTCAGGCTCAGCGATGTTTCTGAGTAACTGGCCAATATTCAGATTGGGAATTATAAATGCTAAAGGTTAATCTTTTATTAGAACGGATCTCAGGTCCAGGTCAAGCAAGGGTCGTCGTCAGTGTCGGTGTTATTAAAACAAAAGATCACCTTCAGCATTTATAATTTGTGAAAATTCCCAATATGAATATTGGCCAGTTACTCAGAAACATCGCTGAGCCTGAGAAGCGAATTGAAAGCAAAATAGAAAAAAACATATATTATAATCAACTCGCTTGATTATGCCATTCTTTTTAACAGCATTTGCTTAAAAGAGGGTCTTCTACCAATAATAATAATAATAATAATAATCAATAATAATAATAATAATAATAATAATAATAATAATAATAATAACAATCACAAAGCACTACACCCAAGAGCAAATACGGACAGACTATACATAACACGAAAGGAAGGAGGGAGAGGACTACTAAGTATAGAGGACTGCGTCAACATCGAGAACAGAGCACTGGGGGCAAATATCTGAAACCAGTGGGAAGACGAGTGGCTAAAGAGTGCATGGGAAGAAGGACTAATAAAAGTAGACGAACCCACAAATATTCAGAGGACAGGAGAATGACAAACAGAACAGAGGACTGGCACAACAAACCAATGCACGGACAATACATGAGACAGATAAAGAACTAGCCAGCGTTGACACGTGGCAGTGGCTACAGAGGGAGAGCTAAAGAAGGAAACTGAAGGAATGATAACAGTGGCACAAGATCAGACCCTAACGAACAAGATATGTTCAAAGAACGATAGACGGAAATAACATCTCTCCATATGTAGGAAGTGCAATACGAAAAATGAAACCATAAACCACATAGCAAGCAAATGTCCGGCACTTGCACAGAGCCAGTACAAAAAGAGGCATGATTCAGGGGCAAAAGCCCTCCACTGGAGCCTGTGCAAGAAACATCAGCTACCTTGCAGTAATAAGTGTACGAGCACCAACCTGAAGGAGTGATAGAAAACGATCAGGCATAGATCCTCTGGGACTATGGTATCAGAACAGATAGGGTGATACGTGCAAATAAACCAGACGTGACGCTGATTGACAAAATCAAGAAAAAAGTATTACTCATTGATGTCGCAGTACCATGGGATCACCAGAGTTGAAGAGAAAGAGAGGGAAAAAATAGATAAGTATCAAGATCTGAAAATAAAAATAAGAAGGATATGGGGATATGCCAGTGGAAATTGTACCCATAATCATAGGAACGCTAGGCACGATCCAAGATCCCTGAAAAGGAATCTAGAAAAACTAGAGCTGAAGTAGCTCCAGGACTCATGCAGAAGAGTGTGATCCTAGAAAACGGCGCACATAGTAAGAAAGTGGATGGACTCCTAAGGAGGCAGGATGCACCATCCCGGAACCCCACACTATAAATACCACCCAGTCGAATTGGAGGACTGTGATAGAGAAAAAAAAAAAAAATAATAATAACAGCAATGATTTCCGAAGGCCAACTTTTAACCTTAAAAATAAACTGCACAATTCAGCACCACAAAACAACCTTTCAGTTAAGGGGGCCACTTAGTACTGTTAGAGGTCTCAGTTTTTTTTTTTTCTTAATAGTAGTTTTTTTTCATCCGGAAAAAATAATTGGATCCCCTTCGCAGCTAAACGACGCTAATAAACATCTATAGGTCTTTATCGGATTTACTATGAGGGAAGGAGAAAACAGTGCTCTATCGGATCCTGTTCTTAATTAGGTTTCGATGTTGTTTTTTAAATTTTTTTAAAAAATTTCTTTTCGTCGTTTTTATTATATTTTCTAAATATTTTTCGTCTTATTCGTTTATATATGTAATATGTATATGTCTATGTATATGTATATATATATATATATATATTATACATATACATACATACAATATATACATATATATATATATATAGTATATATATATATATATCTATATCTATATGTATGTATGTAGTATATATGCACTTATATGCATATATAAATAAAAATTAAATCATTTATATATATAATTATATTCATATATAAATATATGTATATATATATATATATATATATATATTATATATATATATATATATATATATATATATACATATATGTTATATATAAATAATCAAATAAATAAATAAATCTATATATATAAGTATAATTATTAAACATATATGTGTTATATAAAACAAATAATTAAAAAAACTAAATAAATTTATTTATATAAGTATATATATATATATATATATATATATCTATATATATATATATATATATATATATATATATATATTATATAAGCCATTCTAGAGGGCTTATAAACAACTTTCCCAAGAATATCTGAACATCTCAGAAGACGCCATGAGGTCGTTAACGGTCATTCTCTTCAGATGAAGAAAGCGTCACCTCCCCCAACATCCCCCAAAATGTCCGTTGGCATGGGCGTCCTTATAGGGGCACTCATTGGCCAATAGACCTAAGGACAGTGCCAGACCCAATCATGGCCTAGAAGCAATATATCGGGGGTTTCTGGGGGGTATTGAGGAGAGAGGAAACCAAGCCGTCTCCTTGAGGGTCAGGAGTGAAGCGTCGGTCAAGAGAAGGGTAAAGACGCACTTTCCCCTCGTGCCCTCTGCCGGTTTCCGCTCGGTCTCATTCATTTCCGCCGGTACTATAGATATTAAGTTCATTTCACTCGGCTCTTGTGTAAATTCATTAGAATATAAGACTGGTGTTAAATTAATCACTGAGCGTTTGATTTACTGCATGACCACAGTAACTTAAGAATCCCACGCGACACCAGGTCGGGGTCATAATTTTGGTGTCAGGTGTGTGGGGTGCGCTGCGAAGCGTAATTAACGTTAAATAGAGCGATCTGTGGGGTACCATAGTGTGCGTCGTAATACAGTGCAATACGCTAATTGGTCAATCGTTAACCAACTGTGGGTCGTTGAGGTTGTGCCAACTTGATAATTAACCGCAAAGTGAAAAACAGTTAGGTACAATGGTGAATAATACACGAAGCACGAGGGCCCAGATGCCTGACGGTGATGCCGAGGGCGTGAGAGACGCTAGAGCGGTAGAAAGTAGCCCGGTAAGGAGCGAGGTAGATCAAGAAATAGACGGACTATATGCATTTCTTAAAGCGTTCATGGAACGGAGACAGCGTGGGGGGAAAACCAGACGAACGCGAGGGACTCGGACAGTAGCAGACCGTGTAGCGGATCGTCGGGAAACACGAATAGTAACGGCGAAAGTGTAACCAACCCTGGGACCCCACATCGTCGGAACGTATGTTACCGCCTCCGCCTCCGCCTCCGACGCAGATAAAAGACCAGGTCCTGTAAGAGAATTAACCAGTCCTTGGAGGGTACGTGCCGGAATTCGACGGTTCGCGGCCCAAAGAAGGTTTCCTCTCCGTAGAGGCCTTTTTGTGGAATTCGCTACGGAAAGGTGGACGGACGAGGAAAGAGTATTGCTTGCCAAACAGAAAATTACCGGGGGACGCTCAGCGTAGGATGGTAGGTGGAAAGATGGCTCTTTCGGAGATTGGAGCGATTTCAAAAAGAAAATGATCCGCCGTTTGGCCTCCGGGAAGTGAACGCGAAGAAGGTTATGGGCAGCCTACCACCCCACGATGAGGGTGGGGGAGACTGTGGCCTCTTTTGTCGAGCGACTGTCACAGGACTATGATAGTCTGGCACCTGAACTGGCTCGATCGGAAGACGATAAAGATGCCTACTGCAGGCATATATTGGAGAAGGCCCTCCCCTCAGGTGTGATCGTATCCTCTACGGAAACGCAGGACTACAAGCGCCGTTAGAAGATGCTATCCCAGCTATACAATCGCTAGTGGATACCACACGGCAGGAACAAGAAGGAAGTGGGGCTGCTCCCGCCCTTTCGTAGCTGCCGCCGCCCGTCCTGGTACAGGAAGACGCGCCCTATCCCGCCCCATCCAACGCCAGGGCTGGCCCTAGTGCCAAGCGTCAGAGGGGGAGCCCAGGGAGGGGGAGCGTGGATACGACCAGGGGGCTGGGGGCGCTGCTGGCAGGTGCGGGAGTAGGGGTCACTGGCGCGCCCAATGCCCCTTCTTTGGACAGTGGGGTTGTTATGGGTGCGGTGCAGCTGATCACCTGGTCAGCCAGTGTCAAAAAACGGCGTCGCACCAAATCGCGGGCCCCCTCCCTCAAGAGGAAGGGGAAGGCCGCGAGGGAAAGGGGAGGAAAGCGAGTGCCGACGTACAATCCCCCTCCGGCACTCCAAGGGCAGCGGCCGCCGCGACCAGAGGAACGACAGAGGGCCCAGTCGGAGCGATGCCACCTCCAGCCAGCAAGTAAGAAAGGACCTACCCCCGCCCCGTGGTGCTCCCCCTGGCCCCGGGGTGAGTGCTTCGGTAGGAGAGGCTGGACGCCCGTCTCCCTCCGCCCCTCTCTCTCACGAGGATGGAGATGGAGCTGTACCTATTCTAGAAGTGGGAATAGGCACGGAAAACCACAACGCATTATTAGATAGTGGGGCATGTGCTCTTTGATCGAGGAACACTTAGTGACGGGCGCCATTTCGGCATCGAAAGGGTATCTAACGTTGCACAGTGCCAGTGGGCATACCATCGTGTTGCAGAGAACAGTACAGCAAACTATCTCCCTCGGTGGACGAATGTTCACTCACAAATTCTATGTGGTGCCTACCACCCACCTCCCTGGCGTTCCCATTATACTGGGAATCGGGTTCGTGAGCAAGCACCGAGTGCTTCTCCTTGGGGTAGGGGGAGGAGAGGTGAAAGTGGCGGTGCCAGCAGGAGAGGGACAGTACCAACGGGTCTCCATACTGGGGGAACAAAGAAGTTGTCCGAATTGCCCACCTGGCCGCCAAGGGGGATACGGGAGTGGTGCCCGCCAGCCCTGATGGTGGGGGAGGTGATCCCACCCGCCTATCTCTACTCCCTTCCCTCGTCCCGGCAAGGAAACTACAAGAGGGAACGTTGGTGTATGTAAATCCCATAGAAAGTGGGCAGACTTTATGTTGCCTGGTGTCGCTACCATCGTCGATGGCAAGGCAACTGTCCCTTTTGTAAATGTGAGTTAGTAGATTAGAATTAAGTAACGAGTCTCTATGTGGAATTTGAAGTGTGTTCCCTTGTAGAAGCCAATAACGCAGTGTCGGCCTTGACTACCCAGAGTCAAGGTCACGGCGAAACTCGGCTTAGAAAATTATTGCAAACAGCTGTTAAAGCAACACCTTTGAATTATCATAGTTGCGTAGGAGAAATAGTAAGGGAATATCAAGAAACGATGTCGATAGGAGAAGAGCCTCCAGGGAGAATAGATAAGTTACCTTTTAAAATAGAAAACAGGAGATCATCCCCTATCCGAAGTAAGCCTTACAGAACACCTGCCTGTCATGAACACGTAATTGGGGAAAAGATAAAACAGATGCTGGATCAGGGAATAATTCGGGAAAGTGAGTCTCCCTGGGCTTCTCCGATCGTTTTAGTTAAGAAAAAAGATGGCTCTCTCAGGCTATGTGTTGATTATAGACGATTGAATGCCGTTACCAAGGACAACGCCTACCCATTGCCCTCGATCGAGGAACTTTTGCTTAAAGTAAGGGAGAGTAAATTTTTCACCACATTGGATCTTAAGTCTGGCTATCATCAAATACCCCTTGATAATGAGAGTAAAGAGAAAACGGCCTTTATAGCGAATAATCAGCTATATGAATATAATGTCCTTCCCTTTGGATTAAAGAAGCCCTCCCCTGCTCATTTTTCACGAGTAATGATGTCCGTGTTAGCTTCTATAATTGGCCTTGGGGTTTTTGTATATTTAGATGATATCATTGTAGTTGGTGCTACTGCAGAGGAGCATAAAGGTAACCTGATACAAGTTTTGGAAGCATTAAGGCGTCATGGTATGAAAATAAATTTAGAAAAATGTAAGTTTTTCCAGGCCGAAGTAGAATTTTTGGGTCACCTAGTAACATCTGAAGGCCTTAAGGCCTTGTGTGCCGATAAAGTTGTATGCAATTAAAGAATTTCCACGACCAAACATGCGAAAGATGTAGCCAGCTTCCTCGGACTCGCGGGTTACTATCGGAAGTTCATTAGGAACTTCGGACAGATAGCGAGACCGTTAGACGCATTAAGGAAGCAACCTGATTTCCAATGGGGTGAGAAAGAGGAAGCAGCTTTTCGGAAATTAAAAGATGCACTAATGAGCGACGAACTCTTGGCTTATCCGAGGTTCGATCGCCCTTTTTTTGTGACCACAGACGCAAGTGATATTGCGATAGGAGGAGTAATCTCCCAGATTGACGATGAAGGTAATGAAAGACCAGTTTGTTTTGCATCACGCGCATTAAAAGGGGCAGAGAAAAATTATAGTACCTTCGATCGAGAGGCTTTGGCGGTCTTATGGTTGCTGGAGAGACACCGTTATTTTTTGCTGGGACACAAAATAAAGATTTTCACAGATCATCAACCATTAACATATCTGTTGAATAAGAGCGAGATTACAAATCGCCAAGCTCGATGGATCGAGCGAATTTTAGAGTTTGACATCATAAAGATTGAACATATCCCAGGGAAAAGTAATAGGGTGGCTGATGCTCTCTCCAGGAACATCATACGAGTAACAACTCGTGCCGCAAGGCGCAAGGAAGAACGACAAAAGAAACCTCGTGACGTTGGTGGCGCAAGCACTGCAGGCGATAGTGCCAGCAACGTTCCGACAGTTCCGAACAATGACAGTCAAACAAACGTAAACGCGACGCGCAGGAAACGGGAATCTCGCAAGCACTCTCAGGTGGATGAGAATGCCCGAGGCGGTAGCGGGTCAAATGCAGGTGGAACTCCGTCCGGGGGATTCCAGAATAAATGCCCGGAGAATGAAAGTGTGGTTGATTTTTGTGGTTGGAGTGTGCGAGAATTGGTTGAAAGTCAGGTGTCTGAAGCTTGGATTAGTCAGATCAAGGCTTGTGTGAAAGGTGAGAGCAACGAGTTCCCGAGTTCTGTGCATCTGTCAAAAGACGCGTTCTTCATTGAGGATGACGTCTTGTTGTGTAAATATGAAAAAAGGCCCGGAGATGTCCGAGCCCGAGTCGTTCTTCCTCGAGCCTTAGTAGAGAGAGCCATACACATGATTCATGTCAGCCCTTATGCTGGGCATGTAGGTATAGAAAGATCTCTTAGAAGAGCCCGTGAACATTTCTTTTGGGTTGGCATGCGTAGGGACATAACTAAATTTGTAAGTAATTGTCATGTATGCAACATGATGAAAAAGCACAGAACGGTGATTCCGAAGGCCCGATTATGGCCTGTGGTGCCGGTGAAGTGGGATAGAGTGCATATGGATGTGGTAGGGACCACTATCTTCAGTGCAAGGACAACCTAGATATATTTGTGTATTTGTGGACGCGTTCACGCGTTTCACACATGTGTGCGCAATGATCGACAAATCGGGCAAAGGAAAAAGTGGCTAAAAGCGTTGCATTTCCCTGGGAGTAAATATCGATTCGGGCTGTCCCAGAAGCTACTAGTGTCGGACAACGGCCGTGAGTTCGTAAATGAACTAATTCGCGAGTTTACGGCCCTCTTACAAGTAGATCACGTTACCATCGCGGCTTATCGGCCGTCTGCTAACGGACTCGTTGAGTCTCACAACAGAGAGGTAGTCAACATCTTAAAATATCTCATCGGGGATAATCCGACTTCCTGGCCGTCTCTGTTGCAGACGGCTGAGATGGCTATTAATGCCGCATATAACAGCTCGATTAGGGACACACCCTTCTTTTTGATGTATGGACAAGACATCCGACTGCCGTATTCGGTGGTCTTGGACCCTCAACAGATGCCCCTTTATACGGTGGAACAGTACCGGGTGTGGTTTTGTAACGCGACCCGACGTGTGTTCCAAGCTACGCAACGTCTGCTGTTGAGGGCAAACGAAAAGTACCGCTTGCGGTACGACAGACGGTTCCGAGCTCACGATTCCCCAATACAGGTTGGAGATCGAATCTACTTGAAGAAAATGCAACTGTCGAAACACAAGCTCGAACCGTCATATATGGGACCGTATCGTGTGAAGGAGATCAAACACTCCTCTGCTGTGATTCAGCATATTCGCACAGGGGTGGCTGTGAGCGAGCACCACCTGTCGCACTTACGTCCAGTGCTCGAGGACAGCGTAGTGTTTTTACAACAATAAACCAGTACCCCCGTACCCGGGGTTTGGCCGTGTACCTGGGAGACGAGTCAGAATGAAATACTGGAGCGCAAGTGGGCGCCCCACCGAGAGCACAAGACTGAGCTCCCGAGCCTATGTCATAAGTAAATGCTATTGCAAAGTAAATGAAAGGGGTCAGTGAACAGAGTCTGTAAATGCCAACCCACGTCTTTGCCTAGGATTCAGAATCATGCCAGTGTTATTTTTTTTTTTAATCTTATTTCTTGATATCTCGATCAGATTGTAATGTGTCACGAATTTATATTGTTGATATAATTTGTCCAAATTATTTTCAGAACAAATGTTATTACCTGTGGATCATATTCTTGTGTGTAATTTTGTTTTGTTGTGGTTGTGTTGCTTATGTACGTTATTTTATTATTTTGATTTATTGTTTTTTTTATGTGTTAAATTTGCCGCAACCCCGATTCCATCCTTTTTTATCCTTCATAAATTACACTAATGCTTGTAAAGTTTTTTTTATTTTCACAGATGATGAAATTTTTGTTTGTTTGTGCCTGAATTTCCAAATTTATTTCTATGGTTCTTTAGTTATTTTTTTATTTTTTTTTATGTGATAGTAGTAAATGCACATTGATGTTCCAGGAAGATTTTTTTTTATTTTCGTAAAATTCCATTGCATTATTTTTGTTCTGTGTATGTTTAAATTGTTTTTGTTATTTTGAAGAAATTTAATAGATTAACGTGATACAATGTCATTAAAAATGGATGCCATGTGTCGTGATTGCCAAGGGCAGTGGCTGAATGTGTAAAATTTTCTGTCTTTTTGTTTTCACCATTTTGTTTTGATTATGAACCTGAACTTATTGAATGATTTCTTTTTTTTGGTTTTGATCTGTTCCAGGAAAGAGTGATTGTTCTTAATTTTTTTTTTATAAAGATCTTATGTTGTTGTAAGACGTGTTCAATTTACTTGTAACCTTTAGTTTGTACACACGTCAAATGGCCCCCTTTAAGATAGTTAATTTGAATTTAGATAAATCAGTACCTTGAGAAAAGAGACTCGAGATGGGACAATGGCAGAGACTATAGCTTTGCGAAGGACGCAAAGGAGTTTGGGGAGGGAGTGATAAGCCATTCTAGAGGGCTTATAAACAACTTTCCCAAGAATATCTGAACATCTCAGAAGACGCCATGAGGTCGTTAACGGTCATTCTCTCTCAGATGAAGAAAGCGTCACCTCCCCCAACATCCCCCAAAAAGTCCGTTGGGCATGGGCGTCCCTTATAGGGGCACTCATTGGCCAATAGACCTAAGGACAGGTGCCAGACCCAATCATGGCCTAGAAGCAATATATCGGGGGTTTCTGGGGGGTATTGAGGAGAGAGGAAACCAAGCCGTCTCCTTGAGGGTCAGGAGTGAAGCGTCGGTCAAGAGAAGGGAAAGACGCACTTTCCCCTCGTGCCCTCTGCCGGTTTCCGCTCGGTCTCAATTCCGCCGGTACTATAGATATTAAGTTCATTTCACTCGGGCTCTTGTGTTAAATTCATTAGAATATAAGACCGGTGTTAAATTAATCACTGAGCGTTTGATTTGACTGCATGACCCACAGTAACTTAAGAATCCCACGCGACCCAGGTCGGGGTCATATATATATATATACATATATATATATATATATATATATATATATATATATATATATATATATATATATATAATATAAATATGAATTAACGATTAAGGTTCTTAGGCCCCTCCGGAAGTCGAATATAAGGCCAAAATGTTTTTGCAAACGCTGATCAATCTAAATCACAATAAATGCATCAATTTATATACAAAACTTCAAGAGTGAACAGTTACTGAATTTTGGCGTACGTACAATATTGATATTCGCATTCATTCCTAAAATATGATAGACGAAACTAAGTAGAGTGTAAGTCTTAATTATAGGATATAAGTAATCCGGTATATTACCCAGCCAACAAATAATTATTAGTTACATAACGAAATCCTGTATCAAATAAATAGGCTGACCCCAAGGGAACCTTTGCGACATTACGGCATCCCTCGTCCAAACGGAAAAGTGGATAACTGCCAGAACAAGACGAAGAAGAGGAAAGGGAAGAAGAAGAAGAAGAAGAAGAAGAAGAAGAAGAAGAAGAAGAAGGGACGAGAAACCCATTTGTATTTTTATATATTTTTTTTAAGTTGTTGTGAGCTAGAAGGTTAAAAACTATCACGTGGGGTTGAGATACCAATCAAGATTCTCATCCGCTCTCTGATAAGACTGACTCTCTCTCTCTCTCTCTCCTCTCTCTCTCTCTCTCTATATATATATATATATATCTATTATATATATATAATACTATATATTATATATATATATATATATATATATATATATATATATATGTATGGTATGTATGTATGTTATGTATATTCTTTCTCTCTATCATTAAAAGCAGCTACAGTTTCAAAGTAGAGATGTGAAAAGCATCAGTTAAAAGTAAGGAGTTAAAAGCAGTTGTTAAAAGCAGCATATAAGAAATCAGAAGACAAAAAGCAGCACAAATAAAGCACATGTTAAAAGCAGCAATTTTAAAGAAACAGCTATTGAAAGCAAATGTTAAATAGCAACCAGCACTTAAGAACAGCACTTTCAACAAAGCAGCCGTTCGTGAGTAACAACACTTAAAAGCAGCTGTAAAAAAAAAAGAAAAACCAGCAGCCAAAAGTAGCACTAATAAAGCAGATGTTAAAAGCAGCAATTAAAAAACAAAGCAGCCGTTGAAAACCAACCTTTAAGATCGACCGTCAAAAGCAGCACTTAATGAAGCTTTTTAAGAACAGTGCTTTCAACAAAGCAGCCTTGAAAAACAGCACTGAACAGCAGCTGTAACCCAGTATCTCAAAAGCAGCGGCAACCCTCCTCCGTCGTCAAGCTCCGGACAACAAAGGCATAGGAGGACCCGAGCCACCCAACCCAAGCCATCAAGCCAGCCGTTTCCCACCGACATCAATTAAATATTTTTCTCCTCGGGGCTTCTTTCGCGTAAGCAAAGGTTAATGGCATTCGTTGTTTTTTCAAGGAGAGAGAGAGAGAGAGAGAGAGAGAGGTGCAGTTATTCACAAGTGAAAAAATATCAATGGTTTCAAGAGACAAAATCTCTGCAGGTCCCTAATATATAATTCGAACAGTAACTGTACGTGTTTTAAATTCAGTTGATTCGTCCTCTCATCAGCAAATTCTAGAATCTGTTACCAACAGTGAAAACGCCCAGATGTCATTAGTCTTAAGAATGGGAGACTAGAAAATAAATGAATAAATAAATAAATAACACGAAACTCTCAGAAAGAACCTCAGAATCCTATAGCATCAAATCACCTTAAGTTCTTAACTCGATGTGGTGGTGTCCTGCAAGGCGGTTATTTATATACCCCTCTTGTTTTTAATATGACAGATCATACCTTTTTCAGTAAGACGCGTGGCTATCACGCCCTCTTAAGAGTGGAGGTATCTTCCTTTAAAGGGGGTGGGGCGGGCACTTGAAATAGTGGGTGGGTGGCCCCGTGATTCCCTGGGGACCGTGTAGGATCCTGTCCTACATGATCAGGATGGTCGTCCTCTTATCTATTTAAGGGATAATGAGGAATGTATGTCTGTCTTTGAGTGAGGGGGTTGTATCACTTCTCTTGGTGTTTATACCCAGGTGGTATGTTCTTCATCTGGTACCATCACATGTAATGGGGTCTGCTTGTTTCATCTAATTGAGTTAATTTGTGGTTTAAACTTATTTTATGCCATTTATTTATAGCTTCTATCGCTTTGAATTGAATAGCTGATTGCCAGTTAAGTATATATGCCTAATTCAGAAAGCTTTTAGTTCTGAACTTCAAAATAAAGTTTTTTTATAGATACTGTTGTCATATAAAATAAGAATCACACACACAAATATATATAATCCTTCAGATATAGAAGGGGTATAATATATATATATATATATATATATATATATATATATATATATATATATATATATATATGTATATATATATATATATATATATATATATATATATATATATATGTGTGTGTGTGTGTGTGTGTGTGTGTGTGTGTGTGCGTGTATACACATCGTTCTGATCTCCAAAATGAAGTTTTATTTATAGATACTGTTGTCATATAAAACAAGAATCTCACACACACATACATATATTCACTCAGATATAGAAGGGATATATTATATATATATATATATATATATATATATATATATATATATATATATATATATATATATCTATATGTATAGATACACACACACACACACACACACACACACATATATATATATATATATATATATATATATATATATATATATATATATATATATATATATATATATATATATATATATATATATATGTATATATACACATCGACACATATGAAGGGATGTCAAGGATTTTAGCAATAGGTATGCAGCGAACATCCAGGATCTTCGGCTGCCTAATATATGTAATTATCAGCGAGGCATCCCTGAATGAATTAGGACGTGAGACGGGGTACTGAGGAGGGTACGTACCTTAGTTGATCTTCGTAATACGTCAGTAATGTTTCTCAAATGTTGGATGAATATATTACTCTCTTGTATCAGTAATGTTTCTCATATGTTCAGTGAATGCATAGTATTCTGTTCGTAAAATTAAATATATCTTCTCTGCTGACGTACACAAGCTTTACTCTTCATTTTAATTTTTATGTCCTACATAATCTTTAGTATCTATTTTTATTTTCAAAGAAGGTTTCACTTAGTAAATTCTGCCATAATTTTCCTAGCTAGCCCCTGTGGTAAGCGA
>NC_061103.1:44904914-44909914 GCF_015104395.2 Macrobrachium nipponense
TCGCTTACCACAGGGGCTAAGCTAGGAAAATTATTGGCAGAATTTAGTAAGTGAAACCTTTCTTTGAAAATAAAAATAGATACTAAAGATTATGTAGGTCATAAAAATTAAAATGAAGAGTAAAGCTTGTGTACGTCAGCATACAAGATACATTTAATTTCACCAACAGAATACTATTCATTCACTGAACATTTGAGAAACATTACTGATACCAAGAGAGTAATATATTCATCCAATATTTGAGAAACATTACTGACGTATTACGAAGATCAACTAAGGTACGTACCCCTCCTCAGTCTCACGATCCTAATTCATTCAGGGATGCCTCGCTGATAATTACATATATTAGGCAGCCGAAGATCCTGGATGTTCGCTGCATACCTATTGCTAAAATCCGTGACACCCTCCCTTCATGTGTGAGTGTATAATGATATATCTGTATATATTATATATATATATATATATAGTTATATATATATATGTATGTATGTGATATACTTATCATATATATATATATATACATATATAATATATATATATATATATATATAGAAAATAGATATATAGATATATTTGTATATATATAGATATATATATATATATATAAATAAATATATATTATATAGTATATATATATATAGATATATATATAGATAGTATGTAGTATATAGATATATAGATATATACATATATATATATATATATCTATATAGTATATATATATATATATATATATATATATATATATATATATATCCCTTTCTATATCTGAATGAATATATGTATCTGTGTGTGTGTGATTCTTGTTTTTATATGACAACAGTATCTATAAATAAAACTTCATTTTGGAGATCAGAACGAGTGTGATATATGCACGCACATCACACACACACACACACACACACACACACATATATATATATATATTATATATATATATATATATATATATCTATATTACATATATATATATATCTATATATATATATCCCCTTTCTATATCTGAATGAATATATATGTGTGTGTGTGTGATTCTTATTCTATATGACAACAGTATCTATAAAAAAACTTTATTTTGAAGTTCAGAACTAAAAGCTTTCTGAATTAGGCATATATACTTAACTGGCATTCAGCTATTCAGTTCAAAGCGATAGAAGCTATAAATAAATGGCATAAAATATGTTTAAACCACAAATTAACTCAATTAGATGAAACAAGCAGACCCCATGACATGTGAGGTACCAGATGAAGAACATACCACCTGGGTATAATCACCAAGAGAAGTGATACAACCCCTCACTCAAAGGCAGACATACATATTCCTCATTATCCCTTAAATAGATAAGAGGACGACCATCCTGATCATGTAGGACAGGATCCTACACGGTCCCCAGGGAATCACGGGGCCACCCACCCACTATTTCAAGTGCCCGCCCCACCCCCTTTAAAGGAAGATACCTCCACTCTTAAGAGGGCGTGATAGCCACGCGTCTTACTGAAAAAGGTATGATCTGTCATATTAAAAACAAGAGGGGTATATAAATAACCGCCTTGCAGGACACCACCACATCAGGGGTATATAAATAACCGCCTTGCAGGACACCACTACATCGAGTTAAGAACTTGAGGTGATTTGATGCTATAGGATTCTGAGGTTCTTTCTGAGAGTTTCGTGTTATTTATTTATTTATTTATTTATTTATTTTTTAGTCTCCATTCTTAAGACTAATGACATCTTGGCGTTTTCACTGTTGGTAACAGATTCTAGAATTTGCTGATGAGAGGACGAATCAACTGAATTTAAAACACGTACAGCACTGTCGAATTATATATTAGGGACCTGCAGAGATTTTGTCTCTTGAAACCATTGATATTTTTTCACTTGTGAATAACTGCACCTCTCTCTCTCTCTCTCTCTCTCTCTCTCTCTCTCTCTCTCTCTCTCTCTCTCTCTCCTGGAAAAACAACGAATGCCATTAACCTTTGCTTACGCGAAAGAAGCCCCGAGGAGAAAAATATTTAATTGATGTCGGTGGGAAACGGCTGGCTTGATGGCTGGGTTGGGTGGCTCGGGTCCTCCTATGCCTTTGTTGTCCGGAGCTTGACGACGGAGGAGGGTTGCCGCTGCTTTTGAGATACTGGGTTACAGCTGCTGTTCAGTGCTGTTTTTCAAGGCTGCTTTGTTGAAAGCACTGTTCTTAAAAGCTTCTATTAAGTGCTGCTTTTAACAGTCGATCTTTAAGGGTTGGTTTTCAACAGCTGCTTTGATTTTTAATTACTGCTTTTAACATCTGCTTTATTAGCGCTACTTTTGGCTGCTGGTTTTTTACAGCTGCTTTTAAGTGCTGTTACTCACGAACGGCTGCTTTGTTGAAAGTGATGTTCTTAAGTGCTGGTTGCTTTTTTACAGTAGCTTTCAACAGCAGTTTTCTTTAAAATTGCTGCTTTTAACATGTGCTTTATTTGTGCTGCTTTTTGTCTTCTGATTTCTTATATGCCGCTTTTAACAACTGCTTTTAACTCCTTACTTTTAACTGATGCTTTTCACATCTACTTTGAAACTGTAGCTGCTTTTAATGATAGAGAGAAAGATATACATACATACATACATACATACATACATATATATATATATATATATATATATAGAGAGAGAGAGAGAGTAGAGATAGAGAGAGAGAGAGAAAGAGAGAGAGAGAGAGAGAGAGAGAGAGTTCTAAAGTCTTATCAGAGAGCGGATGAGAATCTTGATTGGTATCTCAACCCAACATGATAGTTTTTAACCTTCTAGCTCACAACACTTAAAAAAAATATATAAAAATACAAATGGGTTTCTCGTCCCGTCTTCTTCTTCTTCTTCTTCTTCTTCTTCTTCTTCTTCTTCTTCTTCTTCTTCTTTTCCTCTCTTCGTCTGGTTTGGCAGTTATCCACTTTTCCGTTTGGACGAGGATGCCGTAATGTCGCAAAGGTTCCCTTGGAGTCAGCCTATTTATTTGATACAGGATTTCGTTATGTAACTAATAATTATTTGTTGGCTGGGTAATATACCGTATTACTTATATCCTATAATTAAGTGTTGACACTCATACTTAGTTTCGTCTATCATATTTTAGGAATGAATGCGAATATCAATATTGTACGTACGCCAAAATTCAGTAACTGTTCACTCTTGAAGTTTTGTATATAATTGATGCACTTATTGTGATTTAGATTGATCAGCGTTGCAAAAACATTTTGGCCTTATATTCGACTTCCGGAGGGGCCTAAGACCTTATCGTTAATTCATATTTATATTATGTATATATATATATATATATATATATATATAGATATATATATGTATATATATATATATATATATATATATATATATATATATATATACTTATATAAATAAATTTATTTATTCTTTTAAGTTATTTATATACACATATATGTTTAATCAATATACTTATATATATAGATTTATTTATTTATTTGATTATTTATCTATACATATATGTATATGTATATAGTATATATATATATATATATATATATATATATATATATATATGAATATACATTATATATATATAGTTTTTTATTTAACTTATATATATGCATATTAATTATGTTTATATATGCATTACTAAGATGCATATATACATATATATATATATATATATATATATATATATATATAGTGTATATATATATATATATGTATGTATGTATATTGTATATGTATTATATATACTACTATATATATATACATATACATATACATATACATATTACATATATAAACGAATAAGACGAAAAATATTTAGAAAATATAATAACGACGAAAAGAAATTTTTGAAAAAAATTAAAAAAACAACATCGAAACCTAATTAAGAAACAGGATCCGATAGAGCACTGTTTTCTCCTTCCCTCATAGTAAATCCGATAAAGACCTATAGATGTTTATTAGCGTCGTTTAGCTGCGAAGGGGATCCAATTATTTTTTCCGGATGAAAAAAAACTACTATTAAGAAAAAAAAAACTGAGACCTCTAACAGTACTAAGTGGCCCCCTTAACTGAAAGGGTTGTTTTGGTGGTGCTGAATTGTGCAGTTTTATTTTTAAGGTTAAAAGTTGGCCTTCGGAAATCATTGCTGTTATTTATTATTATTATTTTTTTTCTTTTTTTCTTTTTGCTCTATCACAGTCCTCCAATCGACTGGGTGGTATTTATAGTGTGGGGTTCCAGGTTGCATCCTGCCTCCTTAGGAGTCCATCACTTTTCTTACTATGTGCGCCGTTTCTAGGATCACACTCTTCTGCATGAGTCCTGGAGCTACTTCAGCCTCTAGTTTTTCTAGATTCCTTTTCAGGGATCTTGGGATCGTGCCTAGTGCTCCTTATGATTATGGGTACAATTTCCACTGGCATATCCCATATCCTTCTTATTTCTATTTTCAGATCTTGATGCTTATCTATTTTTTCCCTCTCTTTCTCTTCAACTCTGGTGATCCCATGGTACTGCGACATCAATGAGTGATACTTTCTTCTTGACTTTTGTCAATCAAGCGTCACGTCTGGTTTCGTTTGCACGTATCACCCTATCCTGTTCTGATACCATAGTCCCAGAGGATCTTATGCCTGATCGTTTTCTATCACTCCTTCAGGTTGGTGCTCGTACCACTTATTACTGCAAGGTAGCTGATGTTTCTTGCACAGGCTCCAGTGGAGGGCTTTTGCCACTGAATCATGCCTCCTTTTTGTGCTGGCTTCTGTGCAAGTGCCGGACATTTCGCTTGCTATGTGGTTTATGTTTCATTTTTCGTATTGCACTTCCTACATATGGGAGAGATGTTATTTCCGTCTATCGTTCTTTGAAACATATCTTGTTCTTAGGGTCTGATCTTGTGCCACTGTTATCATTCCTTCAGTTTCCTTCTTTAGCTCTCCCCTCTGTAGCCACTTGCCAACGTTGTCAATGCTGGCTAGTTTCTTTAGTCTGTCTCATGTTATTG
>NC_061103.1:44917414-44927414 GCF_015104395.2 Macrobrachium nipponense
GTTCGCGCCCGTGAGCCGGCAAATCTATTATTGCCTAAAAAAATTTCCCTTCGGTTAAAACTATATGAAAATATATTAATTCCGAGGTAGAGTGAATTAGATTAAATTAAAAGGACATTTGTAGCTCGAGATATATATATATATATATATATATATATATATATATATATATATATATATATATATATATATATATATATATATCGAATTCTCTCAGAATTCCAGGACATTTTGCATTCAAATTCCTTCCCTCTGAGTTTAAATATTCTTTTATAGATATTGTAGGAATTTCACTTCTCTGAATTAGGAACTATTTTCTATGTATTTCTCCTTGGTAATGTGTAATTTAAAAATGTATCATTGATAAGTTTATGAGCAGAAATATTTGTAACAACATTAAAACTTGTCTCTCTCTCTCTCTCTCTCTCTCTCTCTCTCTCTCTCTCTCTCTCTCTCTCTCTCTGTGAAAAGCATTCTCCAGGTCTCATCTGCCCACCCTTTTCGCAATTGAAATATTCACACGTTTTAAATCCCCTAAAAATTCTTTTGGCAAATCCTCCCTCTTCATATGTATGCATTCCAGAGACTGTAAATCCGGTAAATCACTCAGAGAAATCACCAGAACCCCATCGTTATGGCACCATTTCCTTAACTATAGTTCCATGGTATACATAAATCCCATAGCTTTTCTGTTACGTTGGGCAAATGGTATTTATATACGCAGTTACAGCACCAGACAGGTTGTGAATATTCTGCATTCTGGAATGTAAAGATTTACAGAGCCATAAAAGAACTGGTTTCATTTAGCAGTCTCTCATGAGGTAAGATTTATGAAAAATAATAGGCCTAGGACATTCCATTCTTCTTCTTCCTAGCTTAAACCCATTTTTATATGGGGTCGCCATTACGAATGAGTCGTCTCCATCGATTTCTGTCTTGTGCCTCGTTCTCATTTATACCTTTCAATTCCATATCTTCCCTTACACAATCACGCCATCTCTTTCTTGGTCTTCCCTTCTTCCTTCTACCCCGCACTTCCATTTCCATCGTATGTCTTCCAACATGACGTTCCTCCCTTCGTAACAGGTGTCCATACCATCGAAGCCTTCCTTCCTGTATTTTCTTTGATATTTCAGCTACCTTTGTTGATCCTCTTATATACTCATTTCTAATCCTATCTTCCCTTGTTACTCCCGACATCCATCTCAACATTCTCATTTCTGCTACATCCATCTTCTTCTCCTCTGTTTTCCTCATACTTGCCGTTTCTGTTCCATAGGACATTCCATTACTGTTTATTTATAAATACTGATTAGACCTATAGATCCATTATAGTGGTTTCATTTAGTAGTCTTCATTAGATAAAATTTATGAAATAAAAATAGGTCCAGGACATTATATTATTATTTATTTATAAATACTGATTAGACCTATAGATCCATGATAGAGGTTTCATTTAGTAGTCCTCATGAGGTGAGATTTATGAAAAATAATAGGCCTAGGACATTCTATTATTGTTTATTTATAAATAATGATTAGACGGATTAGAACATTGCATTATTACTGATTTATAAAAGCATGGATTAGACCTATTTTTAGAGATCCATACCAAAATTGGTTATATTTAGCAGAATATCATGCCTTAAGATTTATAAAATAGTAGGCTTAGAACGTTGTATTATTGTTTAGACCTGTCTTTTTTTTTTTGTTTTTTTTTTTTTTTCGTAATGCATGATCCCAGTATTTCCAGCTTATATAGATTTGTTTCCTGGAACATTCCTCACTTGGATATTTCCCCTTGAAGTGCTAATATAATTGAATTTCGTAAGTGTTTTTCAAAACGAGAAAAAATTGAATTTTGTTATTGATAAATCCTGAAATATTATTTATTCGGTCTAGAGAACATTTACAAATGTATATATACATATATATATATATATATATATATATATATATATATATATGTATTATATATATATATATATATATATATATATATATATATATAGTATATATATATATATATATATATATATTTATATACCGTACATCAGCACTTCTTAAAATGTCGTGAATGTTCTTCAAAATGAGAAAAAAATATTTTTAGTCTTTGATATAATTCATGCATGAATGTATCTGTTCTCTATGAATTATATACCTCTGGTATCGCGTTTGTAGCAATCCAGAATTTATAGAAGACAGAACACCAAAGGAAGTGTATGTAAGATAGCTCCCTGACTAAGCAGAAAATTACCAAAAAATGACTATAAATTACCAGCAATTTCCCTGAATAATCGATTCCTCGCATGGCACTGCAATGTCAGTTCGGTGTCTAATTACGATCAAGCGGAAATGAACGTAAGTGTCCGCGAAAGAAGGAAGGTTACGTAATTACATTGTCGTAGATTTTTTTACGCGATAGCAAATTACGATTTCGTGGCGCTTCATCCCCTCAAAGCCATGTCTGAAGTTAACAAAAACGGTCTGTGGTTTAGTTTGAAGTAAAAAAGAATAAATAAAAAGAATTCTCTGAAGTAGAAAGTTTTATTTGGTTGTGAAAAGAGTGATTTTGCGTTTAAATTAAAAAAAAAAAAAGTTGATGACGGAGTAACTGAAGAATTGAATAACGTTTCTATATCTGTCTATCATGTATCTGTATATATATACATATATATATATATATATATATATATATATATATATATATATATATTGTATGTGCGTTTGCGCGTGTTTACGTTTGTATATATATTATATATATATATATATATATATATATATATATATATATATATGTGTGTGTGTGTGTGTGTGTGTGTGTGTATCTATATATATATATATATATATATATATATATATATATATATATATATATATATATATTATATATATACGCGAGTGTGCATTTTTCCAAAAAGGGAGGCAAATGGCTTTGGTGTTTTGGAATATCATTAACAAGAATATATTATGTTTAAAAGGATCTGAAAATATGATATCACAAACTAAAAGCGCAGATATTGAAAGAATACAACTGAAAATTCATCGGGAGGTTGGAATATGGTCACTTCCATTTTATGGACGCTTTATTTTTGACTGATAATATTCAAAACCTTGACGTTTTAATGGAAGGACTCTATAGGCATTAGGCTCCGAGGCTTTTAACGCCAGCTTGGGCGAATATTATGTATAACCCACTTTTCATTGTATTATAGAACCCACTTTTCATTGTATTATATAGAACTCATTTTTCATTATATCATGGAGAACCCACTTTTCATTGTATTGTGTAGAACCAACTTTTCATTGTATTATGGAGAACCCACTTTTCACTGTTAAATTCTAAAGTGTAATTTAAATTCAAATGTGTGATTTACATTCTAATGTGGGATTTAAATTCTAAAGTGGGATTTAAACTCTGAAGTGGGATTTAAACTCTGAAGTGCGATTTAAATTCTAAAGTAGGATTTACTTTCTAAAGTGGGATTTACATTCTAAAGTGGGATCTAAATTCTAAAGTGGGATTTAAATTCTAAAGTGGTATTTAAATTCAAATGTGAGATTTAAATTCTAAAGTGGGATTTAAATTCTAAAGTTGGGATTTAAATTCTAAAGTGGATTTAAATTCTAAAGTGGGATTTAAATTCGAAAGTGGGATTTAAATTAGCATGTTTTATTAGTATTTTTTAAGCATGGGGATTTCTACAATGTAATTAATCTATTGACCAATAATAATCTTTTTCAGTCTCGTTGGTTGTAGTTTGAGTTTTTTCTGTGATGGTCACATAGAAGTATAAACTTTATTGCCGTTTTCATGGTTTACATTTGCATATAATCTCCTACCAAATAAGAGGAATTTTTTTCTAAAAAAGAAAAAAAAACGCCCTTCACGATCAAATTTTACAAAGATTTCTCATGTTAAAGTTTAAGACTTTTTATGATTACATTTTATACATCTTCATAAGAAAATTAGAAAAATAATCCATTTTAATTTTTTTTATGTTTTACAAAATAATAAATTCTACGATAGAATTTGTAATTATTTATTTGTGAAATAATTGTTCATATAATCAAAAAATTAGATTTTAAATTTAAAGAATGGCTTTTTTCATGCTTAAATTTTTCAATTTTTTTATGAAATAAAAATTAAATTTTCCACAATAAAATTTATTATTACTTATTTATGAAATAATTCTTTATATAATATAGAAGTTATATTAAAAATAAAGAATGGTTTTTTAATTATTAGACTTCTATTTTTTATAAAATAAAAAATCAATTTTCCACGATAGAATATTTAATTATTTATTTATGAAGTATTTTTTATGCAATGAAAAATATTTTACGGTAAAAATTAAAAATAGATTTAAAAAAAAATCTCTTCATGATATAATGAGACTTCCTTCTAGCACAAGTTCCCCCATCCATTCTGACCTGATGGTTTTAGTGAAAAGACCTACCTTTCCTGATCGTATCTCTCAACTTATTCTTCGTCAACTATTATTCTCCCCTGGCCTCACTTTCTATAAAAAAAAAATATTATTTAAGGAAAATGAAGATATTTAATATTAATTAGTAATTTCTTGTTTTTTTTTTTTTTTTTTTTTTTTGTGTAGTTTTGGCCCTAGATGCGATGGAAAAATCAAAGAAAATTTTTTACTATATTCCAATATTTTTTCGTATTATTCCTGATTCCAATATTCTTCCGTGGCTGGAGCTCTCTGTTTTGCTTATAATATAATAATAATAATAATAATAATAATATATAATAATAATAATAATAAGAAGAAGAAGAAGAAGAGAAGAAGAAGAAGAAGAAGAAGATATCTTTGATAATCCAGAAAAAAAAATTTAAAAAAAGGAATAATAAACTTGACAGAAGAACAAACATGAGACGAACATAATGACATCCCTTAAAAAGCCCTTGTGGCCCAATTCTGACAGTGCCTTCCGTTGCCATGACAACGCACAATAAAAACTTGTTATTCTTTCCCGTCGGCATTTAATACCGATGCCGAGAAGGAGGACTCGGGGTCATCATTTTCGAGATTATTAGAACTCCTGAAGGATCTGAGAAGACGCTCCCCACCCCTACACGACCCCCTCAAACCCCCCAACACCCCCAACCCCACCCCCACCCCCGCCCCCCCATGAAATTCCTGGAATGTCTTTCAGTCTTTTACGCAATTCCTTCTCGCGAAGACTGGGAGAGTTTCAAGGATTTGGATGTCTCGAAGGCTTGTTAGTTCATCGTGTGCTCACCTATCTCTAGGAGCAGGTTTTACAAGTTATTCATTCACAGTGTTCGAATGATTTTGTCTAGAATGAGAGAGAGAGAGAGAGAGAGAGAGAGAGAGAGAGAGAGAGAGAGAGAGAGAGAATTTTTTGAATCGAGGTTACAGTTGTATTAAGAGAGAGAGAGAGAGAGAGAGAAGAGAGAGAGAGAGAGAGAGAGAGAATGAATTTTTTGAATCGTAGGTTCAGTTGTATTAGAGAGATAAGGACGTTTTTAAATCGTAGGTTACAGTTGTATTAAGAGAGAGAGAGAGAGAGAGAGAGGAGAGAGAAGAGGAGAGAGATTTTGTGAATCAAGTACGTCACAATTGTTTAGAGGGGAGAGAGAGAAAGAGTCTTCGAATCGCACGTCACAATTCTCTGAGAGAGAGAGAGAGAGAGAGAAGAGAGAGAGAGAGAGAGAGAGAGGCACAGGAACTTGTCTTCTTATAAGTAATTCCTAAATATCCCCCGTGAATAATCACATTCTTTCACTCTATCCTTCTAAGTTGCCCGCGCAGAAATAAGAAAATCACAAGTGATATACGACGCTCAAAACCCAAAAACGACTTTTGATTATGACGAATAGTGGAATTTTTTTTTTTTTTTTTTTTTTTTTTTTTTTACCATCCACCGAGCCTTTCATAAATTATGAAAAACGGGAGCCAGCGTTTTCTAATGATGAATAGCGTCGGTGATATATGACCACTGTTGATAGTATACCTCTCGTCGCAGCACCCCCACGTACCCCTCCCCCCATTCCCCCCTAACCCCTCCCGCCTCCCGCCCCCCCTGCTAACAGGGTTCTTCAGCATCTCGGGAGATAAAAGAATATGAACGGCGCCAATCGCTTCGAAGCTTTTATCAGTAAGTGATAGCATCAATGATTGATCGTTAAATATTCTTTATATTTTTTAGGGGTGTGGGAGTTGGGGAGAAGGAGACCCGGTGATGCTATTAGCCGCACGATATTGAAAATGCCTAACAGGAGATAAAAGGTGTTAATATAATGTCTAAATAATCGTTGGTTTCAGGAACGGAAATAAAGATATTTTCATTAATAAAAAAAAATTAAACATTTATAACTGGAACAACACAAAACTTTATAATGAATTAAGAAAATATTAAATTAATAATGGCAGGGGACTCATGAGTTACGGAAACAAAAGTTGAATGGGTTTTGTAATTAATCAAAAGAAATATCGTATAACTTGTTACATAATTATATCTTTTTAGCCATAGATAAAAATTTTACAAAATGCCTTTACGAATCAGGGTGCCTTACTGGATATATTGAAGATATTTTAAAAGTAATTAACAATCGTATTATTTTTCTTATTTTGTACTTAGCAAATCATATACCTTGGTACAAAAAGATACAGAATTATTTTTAAAAAATGCCCTGGAAAACTGAAGACATTTTACAATTAATAAGAATAAATATATAAAAAAATTAATTTTATTCCTAACCAATCATATACTTCATTAATGTTCCCTCAGGCTCAGTACATAAAGTTTATGACAATAGATAATGAATATTAAATTAATTCCCATTAAAAAAATTGAAGACAATCTACAATCAATAGAAACATACATAAACATTATATTTTTCTTCCTAAAGAATCATATACATCGATGCTCCCTCGACACAATAAGAAAGATTGTCACAGTCGACACAGAAGTATTACAATAAAACCCATTACAAAAATTGAAGACATTTGACAGTCGACAGAGAAAACATTAAACATTTCTCATTTCATAACCGGGAACATATGCACGACATCTATTACCGGCGAAACCTACCGTACGAGTGACGCCTTTAACGACGCACAAATGAAGATCGATGACGTATAGATATTTGCTGCTCTGTTAACACAGACAGACATCAGACTGATCACGGAGACCCCAGATAAAAGACGAGGTGAAATGGATGGTATTAGGAGGACGAGTGATGATAGAGGGGAGGAAGGAGTTTGGGTTATGGGGCTGGATTTGGAGGAAGGTGGCTAGGGGGTTGGATTCGGAGAAGAGGCTTAAGAGGGGTGAATTTAGGTGGTTAAGGGGCTGGATTTGAGGGGGACTGAAGGGTTATGGGGCTGGATTTACCTGGCTTATGGGGGCGTTAAGGGGCTTGAATTTTGAAAAGTGGACTAAGGGGGCTGTACTGGGAGGGTCAGGGGGTTGGATTTTGCGGGGGGGACTTAGTGTTTGGCGATGGCGAGTTTTGGCAGGGGGAGGGGTCTAGGCCCCTTTTGTTGTTAATTTTTTTGAAGAGTGGACTGCAGGGGGGCTGTATTGGGAAGGTCAGGGGGCTGGATTTTTGTGGGGTGGGGACTTAGTGTGGCTGGAGTTTTAGAGGGGGCTGACCCCTTGAATTTTGAAGAGTGGACTAAGGGGGCTGTACTGGGAGGGTCAGGGCGCTGAATAGACGTTGGGGTGGGGGGGCTATATATGGCACTATAGAACGAAATACTTAACGCTGATTACCAAGATCTGTCGGTGCCATTACGGTGCCATAGAAAGCGACCGGAAGTGGTAAATGGGTGGAGGGAGCGTCAGGGGTATGAGTTTTGGGGAGTGGGGGTGTGGGAGGAGGACCCAGTAAGGAGGAGGAGGAGCAGGTCAAAGGAACTGCCGCTGCTGCTACTGCTCCTGGAGTAATACAAATAGTAAAGGTTCCCTTTTGAATCTGGGACTTCACTGAACTCCGTCAAGTCTGACAAAGCGAAGACTGACAAAGTCTGTTTGACAAAGGGGGCTTTTGAAATGTCGGATTGCCCAAAAGACTTGGATTTTGGATGGGAGTGCAATGGCAATGTTGGTGTCTATGTTAAATCTTGTTTACTTACAAATATTGTAAATATAAAATCGGTGTCTTTGTATGCAATACTTGTTTACTTACAAATATTCTATATATAATATCGGTGTCTTTGTATAGAATTCTTGTTTACTTACAAATATTGTACATATAAAATCGGTGTCTTTGTATAGAATTCTTCTTTACTTACAAATATTGTATATATAAAATCGGTATCTTTGTATAGAATTCGTTTACTTTACATATTGTATATATCGGTTGTCTGTAAAGAATTCCTGTTTACTTACAAATATTGTATATATCGGGGTCTTTGTATATCCTTATTCATTGCAAATATGTATATATATATATATATATATATATCTATATATATATATATATATATACGTATATACATATATTTATTTATAAATGTAACAGACGTTAAAAGTGTTATAGATCTTCACTTAATATGAAAATTCTGGTAATCGTTTTTTTTTTTCTTTTATTTAACTGATATGGCAGACATATCGTACATTTGTTTTCACGTGAATAACCTTGAAAAATAATTCAGGTTGAAGATCTGCATAATTAGACACTGTATCAGAAAATCCCTTAAGGGAGTCATGGATAGTTAAGCTTCGAATGAAAAAATAAAAAGTATAATTTTTTTATATACTTATTAGTCACTATACATCTCCCAGTTGATCAATAAATAAGACTAGCTGAGCCAGACGTAATTAAGCGCATCTTGTTTTTGAGGAAGTGGATGATTGATGCCAGTTCTAAAACGTAATTTATTTTTTTTCCTTGAAAGTTGTTAAAAGAATTCACGAGAGCACTTAAAAGTGGATATACGGTGGATATAAATCACGAGAGTCGTATTCATCTCTCTCATAGTTATTTCATTTATTAAGATATGATTTAAATCATCTTTTCCTGAGGTCATTCTTTGATTGTATCTCAGGATTTAGAAAAAAAGATCAGACAGAAAAG
Organism: Macrobrachium nipponense; assembly: GCF_015104395.2. NCBI lineage: Eukaryota > Metazoa > Arthropoda > Malacostraca > Decapoda > Palaemonidae > Macrobrachium > Macrobrachium nipponense. The sequence goes on from NC_061103.1 coordinate 44,926,479, forward strand.
AGAGAAATGAAAGTAAACAATAAGCAATTATTAAAATCGTCCTTTCCTGATCATTCTCAAATTGATTCTCGTAAAATAGAAAACGAAATAAGTCAGGAAAGGAAGAAATACACAAACAAAAAAACAATTTGACTCCACATTCTTAAAGTAAACTCAAACAAATAAAACACAATGAAGAAACGAGTGCAAACAATTATTGTTTTATTTGTTTGCCGTAATAAACAAGGCAAACAAATAAAACAATAAGGTTGCAACGGCGACTAATTGCCAGAGCTATTTCGAAGAGGAGCTAGAATGAAAAGTCAACAGATATAAAAGACGAATTGATCCTGAAATATATATACACACATATATATAAAGCGACCTAAATTTCTAATTATGGAAATCCTCATTTTGGGACGTAAAATTCTCCTTTATGATAGGGGCTGTGTGTATGTTTGTGTATGTATGTGTATGTGGGAAGGGAGAATGGGAGGGAGAGGTGGGAATGTTAGCAATAATCGGTTGATTGGCTTACGAGCACTGGCGCTACACAAACGATGAATTAAAACCCATAAAAAATGGTTTTTGGGAGGCATTTCTAAAATGTACAGTGAATTAAAACCCGATTATATTTAACCTGATATAACGGGAAAAAGTTTTCATGAAAACCGAAGATGTTTGAAAAAAAAATATAATTATTTTTAATCTGGTAAAAACGGGGAAAAAATAAAAGATGTTTGGTTTCGTGTGCGTGTGTGTTTGAGAGAGAGAGAGAGAGAGAGAGAGAGAGAGAGAGAGAGAGAGGAGAAAGGGGGGATTGCCTGGAATCTGACGACTAGTCTACGTAAATTAAGCAATTCCACAGAAAAGAATATATACCAACTCTATTCAGAAACTGAGATTAATTTCATTTTTTAGTATCCATTTAGAGCCGTAGTGTTTCGAAACCCACAG
>NC_061103.1:44932414-44947414 GCF_015104395.2 Macrobrachium nipponense
AACTGGCTCTCCCCAACAGAAAGAGAAGAACTGGAAAGGGAAATGTCACACGACAACGAATTACACGAAGACGAACTGAGAGACGATGCCACAGAAGACGACAGGGAGGATGAGGTACCAAACAACGACACACGAAGAAACACCGACGAAGTAACAGAGAGGACGGAATGGGTAGAAAAGATTAGACAATGGATGGAGCCAGATACAGAGAGGAAGAACAAAGGATCCCCTCCATGAAAGCCTACAACACCAAGTAACTTAAGGGCGAGAAAACAAGTGAGAGTCAATGAAATAATGGGCCTCATAATACACAACCACCAGTATCACAGAAACAAATAACTTGACATATGCAGAGCAAGATTAGTACAGAACTGATGGGAATTCGAATTCGAACCAACCACACCAGCATCAACAACAACAGAAACCAAACAGCAACCTCCTTGGAAAAGGCGCCTGGAAAAGCAATCATGGTGATGAGATCTGACCTGAGTAAACTGAAAGAGATGGCAGAAAAAAGGCTAAGAAGCAAGAAAACAGGGAGGAACTCAACGAGAAATACAAAGTACAAGAGAGGGGACTAAACAACACAATAGAAGATGTAAAACAGAGGCTTAAGGCCCAAAGCACATAAGATCCAACGGTACATGAACAGGAATAAGGGATACCAACAGAACAAACTATTCGGAACAACCAGAAAAGACTATACAGCCAACTAAGAGGGGAAGACAACCACCCAGAAATTCCCGAAGCCGAACCAAGTAAGAGACTCTGGGAAAACATATGGAGCAATCCGGTATCACACAACAAACATGCAACATGGCTCCAGGAAGTCAAGGAAGAAGAAACAGGGAGAATAAAACAAAGATTCACAGACTCACGACAGACACAGTCAGACACAACTAAAGAAAATGCCAAACTGGAAAGCCCCAGGTCCGATGAAGTCCATGGATACTGGCTCAAAACTTCAGGCCGGCCCTACACCCACGAATAGCAGAACAACTCCAGCATTGTATCTCAAATCACCAAGCACCCAAATGGATGACCACAGGAAGAACATCCTTAGTACAAAAAGACAAGAGTAAGGGAAATATAGCCAGTAACTACAGGCCTATCACCTGCCTACCAATAATGTGGAAGTTACTAACAGGTATCATCAGTGAAAGGCTATACAACTACCTAGAGGAGACAAACACCATCCCCCACCAACAGAAAGGCTGCAGAAGGAAGTGTAGGGGCACAAAAGACCAGCTCCTCATAGACAAAATGGTAATGAAGAACAGTAGGAGAAGGAAAACCAACCTAAGCATGGCATGGATAGACTATAAGAAAGCCTTCGACATGATACCACACACATGGCTAATAGAATGCCTGAAAATATATGGGGCAGAGGAAAATACCATCAGCTTCCTCAAAAATACAATGCGCAACTGGAATACAATACTTACAAGCTCTGGAATAAGACTAGCAGAGGTAATATCAGGAGAGGGATCTTCCAGGGCGACTCACTGTCCCCACTACTCTTCGTAGTAGCCATGATTCCCTTGACAAAAGTACTACAGAAGATGGATGCCGGGTACCAACTCAAGAAAAGAGGCAACAGAATCAACCATCTGATGTTCATGGACGACATCAAGCTGTATGGTAAGAGCATCAAGGAAATAGATACCCTAATCCAGACTGTAAGGATTGTAACTGGGGACATCAGGATGGAGTTTGGAATAGAAAAATGCGCCTTAGTCAACATACAAAAAGGCAAAGTAACGAGAACTGAAGGGATAAAGCTACCAGATGGGAGCAACATCAAACACAGAGATGAGACAGGATACAAATACCTGGGAATAATGGAAGGAGGAGATATAAAACACCAAGAGATGAAGGACACGATCAGGAAAGAATATAAGCAGAGACTCAAGGCGATACTCAAGTCAAAACTCAACGCCGGAAATATGATAAAAGCCATAAACACATGGGCAGTGCCAGTAATCAGATACAGCGCAGGAATAGTGGAATGGACGAAGGCAGAACTCCGCAGCATAGATCAGAAAACCAGGAAACATATGACAATACACAAAGCACTACACCCAAGAGCAAATACGGACAGACTATACATAACACGAAAGGAAGGAGGGAGAGGACTACTCAGTATAGAGGACTGCGTCAACATCGAAACAGAGCACTGGGGCAATATCTGAAAACCAGTGAAGACGAGTGGCTAAAGTGTGCATGGGAAAGAAGGACTAATAAAAAGCAGACGAAGACCAGAAATATACAGAGACAGGAGAAAGACAGAAAGAACAGAGGACTGGCACAACAAACCAATGCACGGACAATACATGAGACAGACTAAAGAACTAGCCAGCGATGACAATTGGCAATGGCTACAGAGGGGAGAGCTAAAGAAGGAAACTGAAGGAATGATAACAGCGGCACAAGATCAGGCCCTAAGAACCAGATATGTTCAAAGTACGATAGACGGAAATAACATCTCTCCCATATGTAGGAAGTGCAATACGAAGTGAAAACCATAAACCACATAGCAAGTGAATGCCCGGCACTTGCACAGAACCAGTACAAAAAGAGGCATCATGATTCAGTAGCAAAACGCCCTCCACTGGAGCCTGTGCAAGAAACATCAGCTACCTTGCAGTAATAAGTGGTACGAGCACCAACCTGAAGGAGTGATAGAAAACGATCACGCAAAGATCCTCTGGGACTATGGTATCAGAACGGATAGGGTGATACGTGCAAACAGACCAGGACGTGACGTTGATTGACAAGGTCAAGAAGAAAGTATCACCTCATTGATGTCACAATACCATGGGACACCAGAGTTAAAGAGAAAGAGAGGGAAAATTGGATAAGTATCAAGATCTGAAAATAGAAATAAGAAGGATATGGGATATGCCAGTGGAAAATCGTAACCCATAATCATAGGAGCACTAGGCACGATCCCAAGATCCTTGAAAAATAAGGAATCTAGAAAAAAACTAGAGCTAGAGTAGCTCCGGGGCCTGCATGCAGAAGAGTGTGATCCTAGAAACGACTCACATAGTAAGAAGAGTGATGGACTCCTAAGGAGGCAGGGTGCAACCCGGGAACCCCACACTATAAATACCACCCAGTCGAATTGGAGGACTGTGATAGAGCAAAATAATAATAATAATAATACGTATGAGAATAATTCCTGATTGTGAATATTAAAAAAAAATCTAATTGTAAAAAGGGGCCCGGTTACCAAGATCGCCCCTGGGGTACCCCGTTATGAGGTTGACAGGTTGCAGGATAAAAGTAGTTGGAGGAGAAGAATGTTAGAATTATTGGTGGGAGAGGGCGTGTGGGAACGGTAGGTTGCGGGAGGGGGGCGGGAGGTAGGTTGTGGGAGGGGATGAGTATGCTTGGAAAGATGAGTCAAAGTCTTTTATTTGAAGACGCTAAACAAATGCTACATGACGTAATATAACTACAGTGTGTTTATATGTGTAAGATTCCTTATCGGTTCAAGTTTTAGTTTTGAAATGTGTTTAGTTGAATGTCACAATTATGGGAAAACGTAATACTTGCTCTGTGTTGTGTATATGGGATATTTTGTATTGGTCAGGCCTTATTTATGAAATTCCCTTACATAAATTCAACAGTTATTGGGAAATATATAAGACCTGCTATTCCTTAAACATTTCTGGCAGTGTTATCGTGTGGATCATGTTGAGAATGTATGTTGTATGTGCTATGACATCACGAAAACTGCCTGACAAGTTTTTTTATAATGATGTGCAAGAATAAGTTTTGGACAGCAAGACGTCTTAGAAGTTTCACAGCAATAAACAAGAATAAGTTAGTTAAGAACACCCAAACGTCTGTCATCCAGATCTGCATAAGAAATGAAAAACTGAGAAGTTTTATAATGATATCCAAGAATAAGTTTTGGACAGCCATGACGATTTAGAAGTTTTATAATGACGTACGAGAAACGCCATTTATTTTCTAACTGAACTTCTGACGTTCTAAATAAAAGCATTGCCATAATCAAAGAGAAATTCAGAGACTCGAATACAACTCTAGATTGAAATCGGACGCTAGATTACATGAATGTGACTCTAGAACAGTAAAAATACCATTCTCCCGAAATTGAATGCCTGGCGTCTCCTAAAAATGTCAGTTTCTTGACTCTATCCGACGCTGGAGATATAACCTCCACTTGCGCGCCTTCAGAGCAGTTAATATGAAGGCTATCAAGGCCTTGTAATTCATGGAATGAGACCGTTAATGGGTACTGCGAGTATATTCGAATACTTTTTCTTAGACTTTTAATTTTTGTAACATTGTTTAAAGAACCTCTTTATTAAGAAGGCGACCAAATGATTATAGCTATATCTTTATATTTTGGTGTTTATTGCCATACGTAATAAAAACCATAGAAAACACGTAGGTGAAGCCAACTTGACGCAGATTTTTCGCTTATATTCCGGTTTCAGGGAAATGGAAACTCTACGGTTAGTAAACGCCATGTTGCACTACGCAATCTGACTCAATGGTAGAGTAAAACCACATTATACGTATTGAACTTGCAACAGATGTTTATTTGTCTGTTGATTTATTTATTTGATTAATTACATATTTATCTATTTTTTGCTCATTATAATTATTTAGAGATTTTTGCACGTGCTACATACTTAAAGAAATAACATGATTTCATTTCGAACATGTACTCGTCAGAGAATCAGTGAGGGAACCTTTGCCATCGTAATATATCCAAATTTATTACAACTCAGCAACCGGATTTAAAGATATATTCACTTTTTTTATATATGAGTGAAGTGTATAAACATTTTGTTTTCACAAAGTACCAATTATCCATTCAATGAGAAACCAGTGCTATTGTTACAATATTGCATAAGTTGCAGAGGAGTTAAAATATAGTTCCACTGAACGCCAAAGGCTAAAAAAAATAAGGGGATTTATCTTTTCACAAAATTAAACTCGAAGGAAAAAAATACTTGGCTGGTGTCGTAATATTTTAAGTCTCTCTCTCTCTCTCTCTCTCTCTCTCTCTCTCTCTCTCTCTCTCTCTCTCTCTCTCTCTCTGTATAAAAAAAGTGTCCTCTGCGATTGTTTCCGGCCGGTGACAGGTCGACCAAGCAAACAAATATTTGACATTGAGTAACCGTCTATTCAAAAACTACTTTTTTTTTTTTTTTTTTTTTTTTTTGCTACTTTTGGAGAAAATCGAGAATTACGTATTGGATCGAAGGCCTGTTATTTCCGAATCATTTGACTCACATTTGTATGGGCAAATTTGTCATCTCTGAATAAGTGGCGTCAGTTAACAGGCTATTTTCTTCATTTTGACAGATTTTTGAAGTAACCCTCCTTGATTTTGATAGTTTTTGAAGCAGCCGTATTTCATTCTGAAAGTTTTATTTATTATTTTTTGACAGTTTTTTAAGCAGCCATGCTTTATTTTGATAACTTCTTTGAAGCAGCCATGTTTTATTCTGACAGCTTTTTTTAGAAAACCCTCCTTCATTTTGACAGTTTTTGAAGCAGTCTTGCTTCATTCTTACAACTTTTTTGAAGTAACCCTCGTTGATTTTGACAGTTTTTGAAGCAGCCATATTTTTTTCTGAAAGCTTTTTTTTAAACCACCCTCCTTGATTTTGACAGTTTTTGAAGCAGCCATATTTCATTCTGAAAGTTTTTTTGAAACAACCCCCTTTGATTTTGACAGTTTTTGAAACAACCTTGCTTCATTCTGACAGTTTATTTTAAAGCAACCAGTTTTTTAAAGTACCCATGCTTCATTTTGATTAGTTTTTTAACTTAAAGAAACCAGTCTATTCTAAGCAACCAATCTTCATTTTGACAGCTTTTTTGAAGCAACCCTCCTTGATATTGACAGCTTTTTGAAGCAACCAGGATTTATTCTGTCAGCTTTTTTATGAAGCACCCCTCCTAGATTCTGATAGCTTTCGAAGCAACCGTCCTTGATTTGGAGGCATTTTTTTAAGTAATCATACTTGATTTTGAAGTATTTTTTTAAGTAATCATACTTGATTTTGAAGCATTTTTTAAGTAATCATACTTGATTTTGAAGCATTTTTTTTTGTTACCATACTGATTTGAAGCATTTTTTTAAGTAACCATACTTGATTTTGAAGCATTTTTTAAGTTACCATACTTGATTTTGAAGCATTTTTTAAGTAACCATACTTGATTTTGAAGCATTTTTTTAAGTAACCATACTTGATTTTGAAGCATTTTTTTAAGTAACCATACATGATTTTGAAGCATTTTTTAAGTAACCATACTTGATTTTGAAGCATTTTTTAAAGTAACCATACTTGATTTTGGAAGCATTTTTTTAAGTTACCATACTTGATTTTTGAAGCATTTTTAAGTTACCATACTTGATTTGAAGCATTTTTTTTTAATAACCCAAAAAAACTTGATTTTTGAAGCATTTTTTTAAGTAACCACTTGATTTTGAAGCATTTTTTTAAGAAAATAACATGATTTTGAAGCATTTTTTAAGTAACCATACTTGATTTTGAAGCATTTTTTAAAGTAACCATACTCGATTTTGAGGCATCTTTTAAGTTACCATACTTGATTTTGAAGCAATTTTTAAGACCATACATGATTTTGAAGCATTTTTTTTTTTTTTAAGTAACCAAACTTGATTTTGAAGCATTTTTTAAAGTAACCAATACTTCGATTTTGAAGGCACTTTTTTTTAATTTACCTACTTGATTTTGAAGCCAATTTTTAGTAACCATTACATGGTTTTGAAGGCATTTTTTTAATTAACCAAACTTGATGAAGCAATTTTTTAAGGAAACAATTACTTTGATTTTGAAGCATTTTTTAAAGTAACATAACCTTGGTGAAGGCATTTTTTAAGTAAACAATTACTTATTTTGAAGCATTTTTTTTAGTAACCATACTTCATTTTGAAGCATTTTTTAAAATAACCATCCTTGATTTCGAAGCATTTTTTAAGTAACCATACTTGATTTTGAGGCATTTTTTAAGTAACCATACTTGATTTTAAAGCATTTTTTGAAACAACCATACTTGCTTTTTGACATATTACAGGTCCTGATCTTTCCTTCAGGATTTTCTGCCTTGAAAAGGAACGATATTAATGCCACACACACACACACACATACACACACAAATAGAAAATAGAGTATAACCTTTCTCTCCCAGAGTCACCTCTCTCTCTCTCTCTCTCTCTCTCTCTCTCTCTCTCTCTCTCTCTACTCGCCTGGCATCTTCCCAAAATTTCTATTCAATGAAAATTCTCCCCGTCCCTCTCTCTCTCTCTCTCTCTCTCTCTCCCTCTCCACACCTCTTTCACGTCGCCTCTTATGAACCTCCCATCTATCCCAACATTATTCGATCCTTTTTCATTAAACTTCATCCGTTTTATCAGTTCGTCCATCCACGTTCAGGTTTAGTGGTTTACTCAGCTTGGGCAGCCTGGTTTAACCCATTTTAAACCAACTATAATATTCTTGGGTTTATTTTCTTAAAGATGCAGGTTCGTTTTATTACTGGTATTTCGTTTTTTTCTTTTTCCATCATTACATTTTTATATCAGACCGTTTTACCATATATTATTTTTATCTTTATATATTTATTTTTCTACCTCCATAGGGATGGCTGAAGGGCAGGATATATTTATTCGGCCTGAAGGCAAAAAATTCAGATACAAAAAAATATAGTCATTTACAAAAAATATTTACACCAACGGCTGCCAAAAGCTCTCTCTCTCTCTCTCTCTCTCTCTCTCTCTCTCTCTCTCTCTCTCTCTCTCTCTCTCACCCAGTTACATAAGGTCACTTTAAGGCCGACTTTTCAAAGATTTATTCTCTGGCCCTGATTCCAAATTCTCTATTGTGTTCCCCTGTGTTCCTGGATCACCACATGGAATCCCTGCTATCAGGCTTCCCCACCACCACACCCCCTCACCTCCCCCCTCCACCCTTCCTTCCCAATTCCACTCAGATACCACCCCAGGAGAACATGGCGTAGGGAAAGTTCCCCCCCCCCCTGGAACGACATAATTGACCCCGCCACTCAGGGACTCGTCCCCCCCCCCTGAAGGGAGAGAGGGAAATTTATGTGTCTAACCTCTGCTGCAACACATGTTGGCTTGAAAAGAAGAAGAAGAAGAATAAGAAGAAGAAAAAGGTGGAGAAGAAGAAGTTGGAGACGTGGAGGAGAAAGGAGAAGACGATATGGTGATGCAGAGAAAGGGAAATAATATATATCTGAATTTCATTTTCTTTTAGAGTCACACTCGTTCCCCCCCCCCCCCCCACCCCCCCCCCCCCCACCCCCCCTTTCACCCCTTCATGTAAAGAAGCTGTAGATAGTCTGGAGTCATTAACTAAAAAAATACTCTCTCGCTTTATTTTGTTCATTTTTAACTCAACTGCAAATAAAACCTATCCATCTTGTTTCCTTGCCATAAAAAGAAATATTTATTTGAACTGATTTTTTTTTTTCGTTTAGTTGAAACACTTTTCCCTTCCGAAAGAGGTGAATATTGAAGGCTGGAGTTTATTAAATATATTATTTTCTATGACTTTCGTTTTTTCTTTTCGCTACTGCAAATCTAATTCATCCATCTTGTCCCCTTGCCCAAATTTGTTTTAAGTTTTTACAGCTCCCTTTTTTTTTACCCGCCACCCCCCATAATCCTCCCTCTATCCTTTAGATCCCTTGGAAATAAGTCATCACCACCAAACTTTTAATTAACTACAAAAATAACCCCTTACATTTCCATAGAGTAGTTCCTGCCAACTTCTCTCTCCTTCTCTCTCTTTCTCTCTTCGCCATCCTCTTCTCCCATTTACTTCCAATTATGATCCAGCAACCTTCCTTCTTTTATCATCACTTCTGGCACTCGCCCCCTCCATCTTTTTACCCTTTTCTTTTTTTTTTTTTTTAATTTCGTCTGCCCCGTGCCTTCATAAATTTTTCTCGATTGAATTTTCTTTGAACTTCGTCTCTCTTACAGGTGATTTAAAACTGTCCCTTGCAAGTTTCGGCCGTGTATTTGCGTCGTCATCAGTCAGCGATGCATTTTCTCGTAATCATACTACTGTTCGCTTGTCACATAACGTCACGTGAAAGTTGATAGCAATGTTGAGCAATTAGTGAGATTTGATCTATATTTCTGTCTCAGCAATTTCTTGTCGTTGTCTTCTGTCAGCAATAGCATTTCTTTTAATGATGTTTCACCCTTATCACACGACGTTTCGTTAAAGATTTTTTAATTAAATTATTATATTCATTATTTAATCAGCATCTCTAGAGCCTCAGTATTGTGTCAAACTCCATTTCTCTCTCCCCCTTTTTTCAAACTTCACTTTTATTCACATAAATTATAAGGTAATAATATTTATAATCATCATTAATCATTCCTGCATCAAATTTATGTTACTTAAGTCATCATGCTTACAGGAAGTCTTCGTCAGGGAAAGCAGTGATTTTGTCTTTTTCTCAAACCTAAAGACAGATTTCTTCCTCTTATCTCATTTTTTTTTATCAGTCAAATTTTTCATCGATTCCCTGTTTTATCAAGCTATTTTATATCCTGATAATTCGTCCATTCTCCATACAACCTTTCTACTTAAACAAAAGGACAACCAGGCCATACATTCCTTTAAGACGAAAACAATCCCTCAGTTATATCTTCTCAGCTTTTGCAAATCGTGTCACCAGCATTCGGGTCATCCATTGGCACTTTTCCAGTATCCACCATTTTTATGGCTTTCCTAATATCTCCCATCCAGCCCAGCCTCAGTCATTTTCAGATTTATTTTAATTCCCTCGGCTCTTCTGAGAGCCATTTCTGAGTCTCGTGTGTCGTAGGCTTTCAATAACTTTTGGGGGGATTATTCACAAGTGAAGAGCTTCTTCATTCGAGGTCCTTGGATAGACCTCTGGGTATATGTGAAACCTACTTGCAAAATATTTGAGTAAAGATATAAAATCAAGTTCAATACCTCATATCTTTAACTCTCTGGTAAAGGTGTTTCATTAATCTATAAGAAACTGCGCTTAAGAAAACAAAAACACTTTTTGGGTTTTAAGCCTTAACATAACATTGTTTTAGTATGAAGTGCTTCAAGTATCGAAATCATTCTTCTTTCCAGGACAGGGTCTCTTCTTTGTCAATTTTAGGTCAAGGTTTCTCATTGCCTGAGGGTGCAATCAATCATTCTTCCTCTATTTTACTTACTACAAAATCACCTTTAAGTGAATAAATATAAAACAGGAGCTTTCGGCCTTCACGAAAATCCTCTTCAGCTGCACTAAACAATAATTACACTAAACAATAATTACAGAGTTTTCAAGAAGAAATAAAAAGTAAAAACACAAATTCTAGAAGAGCAGTTGAAATGGAAGCTGTTAGTTGGTAACAGCGTTCTATGCCATGCATGATTAACCCTAAATTGCCACTTGTGAAGAGGTTACGTGGGCAAGCAATAGGTCTAAGGCCTCGCTCAGGTGCAGACAACCCAAGGGTAAATAATTCACTTATACTTTGGAACCCCTAACAGCTGTAACTTCTCCGTTCCACTCTGCTGGAGAATTGGAAGATGGTACTTCCTAGTATATGCCTAGTCTTCGTTCAATTTTACTGTGATTTAAGTAATATATAGCTGTGGCATATTTTCGGTTGTGACGTAACAGCTTTGTGTTTGCGTTAATGTTACATAAGCACCATATTTCCTACATAGTATATTGCTAATAGAAAACTGTGAGCATGGTCTAGGCTTATATACTGTATATCTATACATGACGTTACTGATTACTGTATGTTGAAATACTAATAATACAGTAGGTAGTTCGATTTCGACGAAATATTGCCAGAGAACTGGGTACCCCAATTATTATTATTATTATTATTATTATTATTATTATTATTATTATTATTATTATTATTATTATTATTATTATTATTATTATTTGATTGTTGTTGTTGTTGTTGTTGTTGTTGTTGTGGAAATCATCCATGTTATACCAATCATTAAATTATCTACTCATTGTACATCTAGTACAATGAATAGTAAGCATAATCCTTTCCTCATTTAACATATCTCAGGCTGTCCGAAGAAGTTCTGACCTAAAAATCAGTCTAAGTTCCTCATCACTGTCAGAACTTCTTGTTAAATGATGAGGAGAGAGAGAGAGAGAGAGAAAGGGAGTGGGTCAATGCAGGTTTCTAATAATTTTGATATATGACGCTAATATAACGTCCACTCATAAACTAGGATGATTTGTTAGGGACGGAAATTATAGGCTTGCTTTAAGCGTCGAATCGAAAAATGAAATGAATGAGATAATAAGACAATTATTGTTGATGAGGGGGGGGGCGACTGACGGGCGGGGGGAGGGGAGGGGGCAACAAAAGGTGTGTCTTAGATGGTTCATGAGTTTCGTGAATGAGATTCAAGCACTGAAATATTTTATGATTTGAAATAAAACTCGTTTCATTTTTGTAGCCAAATGTTGGATCACTTTTTTAATTCGATGGATAGTGTGTTATGATTGTTTGTATTGGATCACGTCTATATCTCAAGGAATATATATATATATATATATATATATATATATATATATATATATATATATATATATATATATTATATAGTATACACATATATATATACTCCTTTCATTTTTTAATTTAATACGTAAGACAGACCTACCTAGTAAACATACGAACGTCCAAAAATAATTGAACTTAAAAGAGGACCACATATATCATCTCGACAACGTCCCCCCCCCCTCCCCCTCCTCCCGTGGAGGAGACTCGGTGCCGTTTCTTATTCCCACAAACTGACCCAGAAGTTAAATGGGCCATGAACCGCGGTATGACCTCTCATGACTTATATGTCAGTTGAGCTCTCGGTCGAAGTTCGTTTGCAAGTTGAAGAAGTTACTGGTGGTATATAAAGGGTATCAGGAATGACTGTGTTGGTATACTTGTGTAATTGGCTTAATAATCGCAAGAGGGACGTGAGTTATATACATACATAAATGCATGCATACATACATACGTTGACTTAATCAGTTTCGTTAGGACTCAAGAATGGTTAAAATGATTATAAGTTTTTATTTTGATTATTAACCATCATATATATACATATATATATATATATATATATATATATATATATATATATATATATATATATATATATATATGCGTGTGTGTGTATGCAGTATAAAACACCATATCGTGCTTCTAAGTAATCATTAGAAAGTATCCACAGTAATATTCTTGTTTATCAAGACGAAATATATTTGTGGAAATATTTCTACAAATATATTTCGTCCTTGAAATATACAAGAATATTACTGTGGATCCTTCTACTGATATATATATATATATATATATATATATATATATATATATATATTATGCAACTGTTTTGTTTGACATGTATGCCTGTGGTGCTGTAAAGTCATATGATACCATAACTGACATGATTTACAGTTTCTGTGAATTATGTTATAGTGGTGCGTTAGAACGCTTTTTCCTATGTGAATTCTTCATGATTATTTCAGGTAAAAAAAAAACGTGACCCTTTACAAAAAGAAGAATACAGATTATTTGACTTTATAATTCATAGCCAAACAAAAACTGTATGACGAAACGGGAGTCGCTTTGAAAATTCTTCATGTCTTAATTGCCACTTTACCTAAGTAAATAGAAAGAATTAGGCATAGAAAATATAACTATCCAGAGAAAACTGGGAAAAATAAAAACTGAATGAGAAATACCAGAGAAGAGAGAGAGAGAGAGAGAGAGAAGAGAGAGAGAGAGAGAGAGAGAGAGAGAGAGAGAGAGAGGGAGGAAAGATTATCTTTTACTATTGTTTATGTTTCAATTTCCAATTTATTCAAGATATAAATTAAAATTAAAGTAGACTACATAAATACTCAAACTGAAAGCCGAAAACAAAAATAGTAAAAAAACAAAGAGAGAGAGAGAGAGAGAGAGAGAGAAGAAAGGAGACTGGAAGTGGAAGAGACAGGACGCCAAAAAAGAGAGAGAGAGAGAGAGAGAGAGAGAGAGAGAGAGAGAGAGAGAGAGAGAGAGAGCCATCATCCTTATCGGGTTACGTATGGTTCGGTACAATTTCCTATTACAGAAGGTCAGAAATTTCGCTTCTATGACCGAAGTTCGGCTGTTATGATACTCTATTTGCCGGCGAGTTCCGGAATAGCTTGATACTCTCTCTAGAATAACTTTCCTAGTTGTTGACGTTATCATAACTGGCCAACAAATGCAGTGGTAACCTAATACATTTCATTTTACCAGTTTGTGAAATCTAGATGCTATGTGGTACTACAAGGAAAAATAATTGAAATGTGTTCGATGTTATTGTACTTTTTTTATATTCTTTCATTTTGAGTTTAATTCCTATGTAATGTTAATGTAAGGTAAGATATTTTAAATATTTCTGTATGTTTATACATTGCAAGTGTCAATTTAAATCTTACGTGATGTAAAAACCAAAACACAACGGGGATAACGGCTGGTTTTTAAACCAAAATATGTATTTTAAATATAAAATATACTAGTATATATTATAAAATTATATTATATATAATTACCAATATATATGTGTGTGTTGTGCGTGTGTGTCGTCTGTATATATATATCTATATATATATATATATATATATATATATATATATATGGTATTCTCAAATGCGCTTTCAGTTATGGATATTATTACGTATTGTAAATGTACGTAAAAAAACAAAAAAAATAGCTTAGTTTATGATCATTCTGGTATATTATAATTTTACTAACATATGGCATGGGAAAGAAATATCATTTACAAATACTGAAAGGATTATAGGCGTAATGTAACACTCTCCCCCCCCCCCCCCCCCCCCCCCCCCACACAACCCCGCCCCCATTGCATTTACGTAATGACGATGAAATCGACCTAAGTTTACAAAATTGCTCCCCAATTCGGATGGAAATTAGCGGCTTTGCGCATATGAGCTTTGATAATCCTCTAAGCCTTAGGTTATTTATCCTGTGGTCAAATGTTATCTTAGGATTTGGGGTACGGGGGGGCGGATGGGGTAGTGGGGTGGCGGGGGGGTGGGCCGGATGGGGTAGTGGGCGGGCGGGGGACGGGTCTGAGTTAAGTTCCATCTAGAAAATAGAACCAGTTGAAATAGTCAAATAATATGTGTATATCCCGTGGTGTTTTTCTTATTCTCGAAACTGCCGTAAGCATGTGATTTACTGTAATGTATAAATTTGCAGTATATATTTGGTGGTTCAGTAACTTTTCTTAGTTTTAAGCTATAATTTTATAAATATAAATATGTGTACATTCATGTAACAATGTAAAAGGATTTTTGTAACAAAATAAATAAAAAAAATTTAGCGTGTAACTCATTTTCGAGGTACATTGTACCTTGAAAATGTGTTATAAAAATAACACGAAAGCGCTTGGTATTTCTTTCTCTTATATTCTCTTGTGGACTTATCTGAATATATATATATATATATATATATATATATATATATATATATATATATATATATATATATATATATTAGAATTTGAAAACCCATTCTTTTCTGATTTTCTGTATAACGAGTGCCACCTAACTATCTTTCAAACGGAATTTAAATATGTTTATTATAAACCTCTTCAGAGATTACCTGCGGTTTCAAAGTTTTACCATTCAGGACACTAGAATTGCAGGTGGTTTTTTTTTCATAGAGAGATTAATACGAATTTACCCGACCACTCTGTGCATGAATGTTTTAAAAATAGCACCAGGAGAATAATTACTAGCTGATGTAAACGAGTCTCATTATGAGGAAACCTGAATTTCTGGAAATTTGACAATAGATGACTGAGTAATTCTAATCTTTGTTGTTTTTGACAACCTGTGATACAAAAATGATAAATCATTTTGTTGGAGTTTATCAACTGGCTCTTG
>NC_061103.1:44949914-44951333 GCF_015104395.2 Macrobrachium nipponense
GGCTTATTGAGACAGAGATCGAGACTCTGTTTCAAGAGGAGAAGAAGAGGAAACACAAGGAGAAGAATCTTGAACCAAAACAAAGGAGCTGTAGATGGTAGGAGCCGTTACAAAGGCTCATTAAAACACAGACCAAGACTAGGTTTCAAGATTAAAAGAAGAAGAGGAAGAAGAAGAATCTTGAACCAAAACAAAGGAGCCGTAGATGGTAGGAGAGCCGTTACAAAGGCTCATTAAAACAGCGACCAAGCTTAGGTTTCAAGATTAGAATACCAAGAGGAAGAAGAATCTTGAATCAAAACAAAGAAGCTGGAGACAGTAGGTGGTCTGGGCCAAGGACTGTCCTCCTCTGTGATGTTTGGTTTCGGACGCCTAAGGAAGCACTCCCGTGAGATCCCCATACAGCTTAAGAGACTATCTCTATGGCAATCTCTTTATCCTGCCCGAATTGATCTTATGTTCTCTATCTTTCGACGTATTCTCGCCATACACGTATCTTCGCCCTTTTCACTTGCTTCTTCAAGATCTCTTTATTTCTTCTCTTGTTTTCTATTTCCAATTCATGTCTCGTTTACTAAGGAAATAAACTATTGTATCTGTTTTCATTCTAACTGTTTCATCTCTCCAGTAATAGCTACAATGATCATATAGCCATTTTTTTAACTTTCTATTGTTGTAAACAACAATAGAAATAAGAAACTATATCTCAGATAAGAGATATTCCACCGTATAGGAAATATATAGGACTTTGGGGCAGTAATCTTTAGCTTTAATTAAAAATAAATGATATCAATAAGAAAGGCAGGCGATCTCTTGCAAGGGCCCAAAGATTATGAAAAGTGTCATAAAAGAAAAACCCCAGAGAGGGGGGGAAAATAAATAACTTTAATAACATCTAATATGCTTTTCCTTTAAAGAAAAATAAAAGGGCCATTTAGCTCATTCTTTTGTTTTGAGAAGGTTATTGTTACTTTTCTTATTTCTTATTCTTACAAATTGAAGTTATATTTTATAGAAGTCAAGAAAAACACAAAAGTTATGATAATTTATAGTCCCTTGTAATAACTTGAATCAGTTTAGTTAGTCTGTTCTTTGAAGTCACTTATCATTTCTGTATTTCTAAAGTCAGAGTCCTGTCGTAGATGTTAACTTAAATGTCTTTCTTTCAGTAATATAGTTATGTTGATTAAATTTCAACTAAACATGGAATTCTGAAACATTATTAAAAAATATTTTGTGTTTTGGCAAGTCAATTTAACAATCTGAAGTCCAACAATAATGTAGGCAGATGATCGAGTTAGAAAATGCAAGAGAGAGGAGAGAGAGAGAGAGAGAGAGAGAGAGAGAGAGAGAGAGAGAGAGAGAGAGAGAGAGAGACTGGAGTTATCCTGTGAGGAAAAATTTGTATTCGGGTAAATA
>NC_061103.1:44951833-44976833 GCF_015104395.2 Macrobrachium nipponense
TGTGGTAAGCGACACACACACACACACACACACACACACACACAGAGAGAGAGAGAGAGAGATTGAGAGAGAGAGAGAGAGAGAGAGAGAGAGAGAGATCTCACTGATGAATTCACAAAATTTGACAGGGATAGATAGGGGAGTAATTAACGAGAGAGAGAGAGAGAGAGAGAGAGAGAGAGAGAGAGAGAAAGAGAGAGAGAAGCTTATAGATCACTGATGAATTCACAAAAGTTTGACAGGGATAGATAGGGGAGTTATATTTAACGAGAGAGAGAGAGAGAGAGAGAGAGAGAGAGAGAGAGAGAGAGAGAGAATCATATACATCAACTGATGAATTCACAGTTTGACAGGGATAGATAGGGGAGTTATGTTCAACAAGAGAGAGAGAGAGAGCATTCTATTGACGACACACTGATGACAACCCATGACAAGATTTAAGAAAAAAAAAATTACAAATTCAAACACATTCAAAACAAACATTTAACTATATACACTCAAAGGACAACACCAGCCCCACTACCACCAAACCATCCCCAGCCTCCCCCCAACCCCCACCTCCCCCGACCCCAATAAAAAACAAGCTCTCCCTACAACACTTTATCCAGACGGGAAATTTGAACGTCGAGCCAACAGCGCGACACCAGAAAATATGTCCAGGGAAAAGTTGCCCCTAATCAGGATCAATCTATTATCCTGGAGCTGGGATGAGCATTCTTTAACCCCTACTGGTGATTAGACCCGGCCAGTGACGTTAGCGACAATAAGAAAACGTCCTCCTAGGGGCCCGTAGGATTGAGTAGGAGTAGGACTCGCGTCCCGAGGAGAAAAAAAAAAGGAAGGCTGCTCATAACGACAGAAGCTACGGGACGCCGATGATAATGACAGCCAAATCGTGACGTAAGGCAACTTAAGGGAGAAGTTATTGCTCTGATAAGAAACGATCTCCATTAGGCGCCCGTGAACGCGTCCGAATTCGTCTTTGTAATCTGGAAAATGGGTTCCCAGTGAGATGGCACCAATCAGTATGCAGGATACGGTCTTGGGGAAAATTGTTAGAATGTCTACGATGAAGAAACAGATTAGAATGTTCTTTACAAAAACGACTCACTGGGAAAGAATGAAGGGCGGGGATTGGGTGTGTGTATGTATGTATGTGTGTGTGTGTGTGTGTGTGTGTGATTCCATAGAACCTTTGAAATTATTTCCATACCTCAATATGGTGTACAATTAGAGGTATACCTATGCAAGCTGTAATTTTGGTAATGACACTTGATGACAGATGTCTCCAAATGAATTTAGTTACTAATAAACCTTCAAAGTAAATTTAGATTTCAATCAGACAAGGAGATACTATTTCATAATTTAAACTACAATGTAGAGTTAATAGTGTCTAATTGATGACATTCAATAAAATATATTTCTCTTTTAACTAGTGAGAATTTGAATTTATTTTTTTTATTAAATAACAAAGGCGTCTCCCCATTTAAATATGGGCTCTACTTATGCATGACTTGATAATGACCTTCTTCCAAATATTTAGGCAAAATACAACAAGACAAAGTCAGCTGGTCTCACAGATACCAGCTAGTCTGGTAGACAGTAAAAAATCATTTTCATTAATTACAAATAATTTTAAAGACGGAAGATACAGTAATACAGTTGTTGAAACTATCAAATACATTTGCATATTATCAAATAAAATCATAAAAAAATACATATGATGAGCTGTTTGTCTAAACAATCTCAGTACTGAATATATACTCTCTATGCTTTAGGGGTGGAATCAATAACAATCAGCTTAAAGAGAAAGACATCAAAATCCAGTTCTTGAAATATTAGACACAATTGTAACTTGCGAAATTACCAAAAAGCTGAAGAATACCTGTGACGTGTCTTTTGTATCAACAATATGAATACTGTATTCTGAAAGGTTCCATTGCTCTAAGCCGGGTTATTTATTACTTGCACAACAAAAGAGAAAGCCGAACCCGTTGGTGAATAACAAAGGGAAATCATATTCCCTTAAGTGGGAGGCGAAACAAATGGAAATTCAATATACTTTGTGAGGTAAGATTCCACACAAGGGAAAGGTTCTTCGGAATACTAACTTTAGATGTGAAGGATGTAGGATATACTAGACAGTCTCAGATGAAAGGAAGCATTAATATCACATCTGACATCTGGTGCTGAACTTTGCAATTATAATGAGGGAACGAATTACGGAGCAAATTGCAGATTAATTAGCAGCAAGAAATACACGAGGGGTTCCTCTCTCTCTCTCTCTCTCTCTCTCTCTCTCTCTCTCTCTCAGCGGTATTATTGATAGGTTACTTCTGGGGAAATAATGCAGTGAATTTAAGCAGCAAGAAATATACGAGTTTCTCTCTCTCTTTCTCTATCTCTCTCTCTCATTGGCATTGCTCATAGTTTACTTTGGGGAGATAATTATGTAAATTTTAAGACGGAGGAACCTGTGATTAAATATATATATATATATATATATATATATATATATATATATATATATATATATATATATGTATATATATATATATATATATAGACATACATCATATATCATATATATATATATATATATATATATATATATATATATATATATATGAAAAACTGTGATTTTTTTTCAATTTTAGGTTTAAAATTTTGCCGACAGGATGTGAAAGAAATAATCAAAGAAATTAGAAAAGTGGAATTAAAATAAAATAGATGAATAAATAAATAAAAAAATAAAAATAAATAAACAAATAAAGGATAATAAGTCCTATTATGGTGATGTTCAAATACTTTATTTTTTATTATAGATACTGTCATCTGGTGCTAAAAATACTACCATTAAAATCATGGTGAATTAAGCCAGCTATAACGGCCACCCCTCCCTCCCTCCTCCTCCTCCTCCTCCTCCTCATCCTCAGTCTCCCTCTCTCTCTCCCACCCTCCACCCCCTACACCTCCCAATTTAGGACATCAACTAGGCCTAATAACATATGCAAAAGCCAAAGTGTCGAGAGCAATGTTCATTGCAATTTCGCGTCCGTTATTTGGCGGCGAATTTAACCACACGGATACGTCCGTTATAATAAACGGCGTTGGGAGGGGGGAGGGGGGGAATGAGGGGGGTGGGTTGGGGAGAATTTCAGCCAGTTTGCAACTGAATGAATTACTATTGCAGTGAATTACGTCCTGGTGCGAATATTATTGGGTGGGTTTCCTGTTAACAATTTCGCTGGAACGAAACGAAGGGGAACAGATGGCGTGTTTCTGAGAGAGCTTCTTAATGTGTGGTGCAGATTATTATTATTATTATTATTATTATTATTAATATTATTATTATTATTATTATTAGTTATTTCTTGTTATTATTATTATTATTATTATTATTATTTTCTTCTTCTTCTTCTTCTTCTTTCTTCTTCTTCTTCTTCTCTTATTATTTTTTTCTTCACTTATTATTCACTTATATTATTTATTATTATTATTATTTATCATTTATCAGATTATTATTAGACTTAAAGCATCTATACATAAAAGCAAAAATCCATTCTTTATAGCACGCCTTGCATAAACTCCTAAGCATACTAGCATCTGTGCAACGGCACAAAGTATCCACAAAAATAAATGTTGTTTTTGTCCATTTCTTTGTGGTCTTTACTCCGGGTTTGCTATGCACATTACAGCCATTTATTAGCTGCTGACATTGTTTTCGTCGACGTTCTGATATTTATCTCGCCGCCGCTCCTCTTTCAAAAACAGGAAAAGGAGAGAGAGAGAGAGAGAGAGAGAGAGAGAGAGAGAGAGAGAGAGAGAGTCATTTGGGATTTACATAATCACAGTTTTTTTTGTGTGAGTCGACGATGCTGTCTTGTTTATTTTTTTCCTTCTCTTTATTTCCTTTTATTTTTCTGCTTTTTTATTTAATTCTCTCTCTCTCTCTCTCTCTCTCTCTCTCTCTCTCTCTCTCTCTCTCTCTCTCTCTTTTTAGCTTTACGATGGATTTCTGCGAAAGAAAATTAAAGATACTTATTTTACACCTCTTCCGTTATGCCTTATTTTTAAACTTTCATTCTCTTTTAGTAAAAGAAATACAAACATTATACATCTTGAGAGAGAGAGAGAGAGAGAGAGAGAGAGAGAGAGAGAGAGAGAGAGAATAATTTTTTTTTACTCACAATTCCTAAGGTAGTACTAAACTCAGGGTCATAAAGAATAAGGCTTTACAGTTGAAGCACACTCCCTGAGAGAGAGAGAGAGAGAGAGAGAGAGAGAGAGAGAGAGAGAGAGAGAGAGGAGAATAATTTTATTTACACAATCCTAAGGTAGTATAAAATCGGGTCATAAAGAATAGCTTTACAGTTTGAGCCCACTCTGAGAGAGAGAGAGAGAGAGAGAGAGAGAGAGTTAAGGTGCCTCTCAGGAGAAATTAGATATAATCCATTCTACTTTTCTTTGTTAATTTGTAGGACTTATGTTCTCTTGATGTAATATTTTTTGGTTGAAGTTATGGCAGTTTACAGAGAGAGAGAGAGAGAGAGAGAGAGAGAGAGAGAGAGAGAGAGAGAGAGAGAGAGGTACAAAACTGAATAAGTTACAAAATGCATCTTTACTTTTTTATGTCCATTAATCCTACGTATACATCGGCTTACTTATACAATAACCTTTGTCGATAAGATCACCTCTGCTAATAAAATAACCTTTGCCAAGAAGATAAAGTTTACCAATTAAACACCTTTACTAACAAAATAACCTTTGCCGATAAGATAAACTTTGCCGATAAAATAACCTTTGCCGGTAAAATAACCTTTACCAATAAAATAGTCTTTACCACTAAAATAATCTTTATCTATGATATAGCCTTTGCCACTAAAATAACCTTTACTAATAAAATAACCGTTGCCGATAAAATAACCTTTGTCTTTAAGATAACCTTTAACAATTAGATAAAGTATGCAAATAATACAACCTTTACCTTTAAATTAAAATAATCTTTGGTAATGACAAAGCAACAGAAAATTAAAGTAAAAATAATTGCAAAGAAAATTAGACGAAACAACTAGCAACATTTGACAAAGCAACAAAACATAAAAGACAAAACTATCATTGCAAAGCTTAGACAAAGCAAGTCTAGCAACATTTTGACAAAACAACAGAACACAAAAAGAAAATGTGATAACTGAAAAATTCAGACGAAACAAACAATATGACCCAACCGTCACTGCTTCTTTAATGAGTCTGAGACAACTTGAATCTGAGAGACCTTCCTCTCCTATGTAATCTCTTCTTACCACTCCTACGTAATCTCTAATTACCTCTCCTATGTAATATCCTCTTTATCCCTTAGATGATAATACTTTTTTTTGCCTATCTCTAGGGAACAAAAAGTACAAAATATTCTGTCTAGGTCTACTTCCACAGGTCTCGTAAAAGGACTCACTCCGCCTTTCTGATATTATCGTGAGTTTCTTTTATGTTTTAATTTTTTATAGAGTAACTGATTATGTAATCTTGAATAATTTGGTAAAATGATTATAAGTCTTCACGTACTTTTGCCGCTCGATGTCTTTCGTAATTGGAATAAAAAAGAATATTGAAATGATTACAGAACTGCGCCCAAATATTGAATTAACTAAATTTATACTTTAAGATTGTTGGCCGCCGAGTCGGTAACCTCACTGAAGTCCTGATTTCTTCTCCTCTGTCTGCTGGTTCGAATTCACGAGAGGACGAAATTATCACCGGCTAAAAAATTCCCCTTCGGTTAGCACATAAAAATATACTAATTCCGAGGTAGAGCGAATTGGATATTGAAGGATATTTGTAGCTTAATGTATATATATATATATATATATATATATATATATATATAATATATTATATAGATATAAAATCTATTTATACACATGTAAACATCACTGTTTTATATACTTCGTGATCAAGTATTCATATATATATATATATATATATATATATATATATATATATATATATCTATCTATATATATATATATATATATATATATATATATATATATATATATAGTATATATATGAGATGAGAGAGAGAGAGAGAGAGAGAGAGAGAGAGAGAGAGAGAGAGAGAGAATCTTAAAATGACCCAGATTTTCCAGTGATAACAGCATGAACTCCAGAGCCTCATTAGCATTTACGCACATCCTGCAATGGCGCCCATTCGGGTATAGAGGGTAATTATACAAGGTTACAGGCCTCACATATATAGGTGCATAACCATCAACACTTGCGGCAATGCCCTCTCTCGTATGCAAATCGCACGTGACGATGCTAACGGCCTCTGTGCAGTTGCGAAGAAGGGAGGGGGTAGAATAATGCTTTACACAGATGCCGGGCGAGAACCCATCCAATCTGCCTTCTTGGCCGAGATGGTGATCATCCGTGGATGTAAACTTTTGTGTGTGTGTGTGTGTGTGTGTGTGTTTTACGTATGAAATCCCTGATGGGTTTTTATAGGTTTGGAAAATAGAAGACGCCGTCATTGCATGGGCGTGGCTAGTTGCAAAGTGTTGCAGATGGCAAAGCAGCTGTAGAGTAAGCAATTATGTAACGTTCTCTCGATCTCTCTTATCTCTCTTTCTCTCTCCTCTCTCTCACACACACACACACACACACACACACACACACACACACACACATATATATTATATTATTAATTATTTATATATATATATATATTATATAATATATATATATATATATATGTCTGTGTATATATTGGATTCTAGGATACCTTCCCTATTATATAATTGTAATGGAGCAAACTATTTGCTAGATGGTATGCAATATGTATAATATGTATAACTATTGAATGAGGTCTTACACACACACACACACACACACACATACACACGCACATATGTATAAGTGTATGTGTGTGCGTTTTCTTGAGACCTCATTCAAAAGTTATACATATTATACATATTGCATACCACCTAGCAAATAGTTTCCTCCATTACATTTACATATAAGGAAGGTATCCTAGACACCAATTTTAATAATTCCACAATTTTAATAATTTTTTATTTTTCCTTTCCCTGCTCTCTTTCGCTCTCTCCTCCTCTACTCCTCTCCTCAATTGAATAACATCTTTTTATATTATATCTTATCATCAATCTCGCCGAGTTCAACCATTTGGACAGGTCATCAACCAATCACTCTGTTTTGTAGGTCACTGTGGCGACCTATCCAATCATCTTGGGTCGTATCATGTCAAGTCTCGCCTCTGTAACTTTAATAAATCATTTGTGTTGCTAAATCTGACATAGGTCAGTTTCATAAATCTATATGAATATTGTGAACTTCAATAGGTCTTTTGTGCTGCTCAACCATATGTAGGTCAGATTCATAAACTGATATGATGTTGTGATATATGAATATGAAAATGATATTATTACCTAGATGATACTAGAGTGCTGTGGGGCAATATGACCTTTTGAATATTATTCAAAGCTGTTTATTTACTCCTATGATTCACCTTTGACTTCTTGATAATAGTGAAGAATGAAAGCAATTATTATTATTATTATTATTATTATTATTATTATTATTATTATTATTATTATTATTATTATTTATTATTATTATATTCAGTAGACAAAACCTATTCATTTGGAACAACCCCACCACAGGTGCCACTGACTTGAAATTCAAAGCTTCCAAAGAATAGGGTGTTCGTTGGGAATAATAATAATAATAATAATAATAATAATAATAATAATAATAATAATAATAATAATAATAATAATAAATTATAATGTTTAATGTGAAGACATTGTGCCTTTCAGAAATCAACAAGATAGGAAATTTAGCTGGTTAAAATATCGGACTGAAAAATTGGGACATTTTGTTTTTCATGAAAAATAAAAAAAAGTAAATTTAGTTGGTTGAAGAATCTGATGAAAAGAAAGGACACCACGTTTTTAAGAATGAAAACTAAAGAAGAAATTTATCAGATACCTAAACATAATGAAAAAAAGCAAAGCATTTAGTATACTTTCGTAAGCGAGATGGAAAAAGAGACGACGTTGTATTTTGCAGAAATGAACGAAAAGGTTTATCTATTCTGTTACCTAAGCTTAATGATAAAAAAGTGAAGCTATTGCATTTTTTCAGAAATACACCAAAGGGAAATTGAGTTGACTGCAAAAGAAGTGAAGCTATTGTGTTTTTTTTTTTTTCAGAAATAAATCAAATGGAAATTCAGTTGATTACGAAATCTAACCAAAGATGAGAGATTGTGTTTTATTAGAATAAAAAAATAAAAATATTTAGCAGGTTCAAAAACCTGACGAGAAAGTGAAGATAATGCGTATTCCAGAAAGGCTAAATATAGCAGGTTTCAACATCGCCTCTAATCAGGATTAGCCGTTGCAACACGGCAACATCTTGCATGAATCCTGAGTTTCTCGGGGAAAGCAGCGACTATTGAAGGTTGTTTGTTAAGTGAGCTATTTGCAAACTCGTTAGAAACCCCCCCCCCCCCCCCCAAAACCCCCCCCCCCCCCACCTCTCTCTCTCTCTCTCTCTCTCTCTCTCTCTCTCTCTCTCTCTCTCTCTCTCTCTCTCTCTGACGACTGAGCAATGGACGTCAGCAATCTCAAAACTACGTCAATCCTCTTCGTAAAACTTAGGCATGAAATTCACGTCGAAAAATCAGGTCGAGGAAGTTTCTCGACCTGAACAGCTTGTTAAACTCATGATGGTTGAGAAGTGGAAAAGATTTTTTTGTTTTTTGTTTTTTTGTTTTCTGAATATCATGGGGTGGGTACGAAGACGATATAAAAATAAATGGAAGGATCTTTACGAAGCAACGGTTATTCCTTGGCAAAGGAGTAAAGGATAATATGTTGGAGAGGCAGCCCAGGAAGAGTAAAGCAAG
This sequence comes from Macrobrachium nipponense, assembly GCF_015104395.2. Taxonomy (NCBI): domain Eukaryota; kingdom Metazoa; phylum Arthropoda; class Malacostraca; order Decapoda; family Palaemonidae; genus Macrobrachium; species Macrobrachium nipponense. The sequence goes on from NC_061103.1 coordinate 44,960,763, forward strand.
ATGAAACCAACCAGTGGATAATAATAATGATAATAAATAATAATAATAGTTATTATAATCATTACTACTACTACTACTACTACTACTACTACTACTACTACTACTACTACTATGACATAATAATAATAATAATAATAATAATATTATTATTATTATTACTACTACTACTATGAATAACAACAACAACAACAACAACAACACAACAATAATAATAATAATAATAATAATAATAATAATAATAATAATAATAATAATCAATAATAATAATACAAAAGGGCAAATAAACAAGAACTGAAGGGATAAAGCTACCAGATGGAGCAACATCAAACACATAGATGAGACTGGATACAAGTACCTGGGAATAATGGAAGGAGGGATATAAAACACCAAGAGATGAAGGACACGATACAGGAAAGAATATATGCAGAGACTCAAGGCGATACTCAAGTCAAAACTCAACGCCGGAAATATGATAAAAGCCATAAACACATGGGCAGTGCCAGTAATCAGATACAGCGCTGGAATAGTGGAATGGACGAAGGCAGAACTCCGCACCATAGATCAGAAAACCAGGAATCATATGACAATACACAAAGCATACACCAAGAGCGAATACGGACAGACATACATAACACGAAAGGAAGGAGGGAGGGAAGGACTACTAAGTATAGAGGACTGCGTCAACATCGAGAACAGAGGACTGGGGCAATATCTGAAAATCAGTGAAGACGAGTGGCTAAAGAGTGCATGGAAGAAGACTAATAAAAGTAGACGAAGACCCACAAATATACAGAGACAGGGAGATGACAAACAGAACAGAGGACTGGCACAACAAACCAATGCACGGACAATACATGAGACAGACTAAAGAACTAGCCAGCGATGACAATTGGCAATGGCTACAGAGGGGAGAGCTAAAGAAGGAAACTGAAGGAATGATAACAGCGGCACAAGATCAGGCCCTAAGAACCAGATATGTTCAAAGAACGATAGACGGAAATAACATCTCTCCCATATGTAGGAAGTGAAATACGAAAAATGAAACCATAAACCACATAGCAAGCGAATGTCCGGCACTTGTACAGAACCAGTACAAAAAGAGGCATGATTCAGTAGCAAAAGCCCTCCACTGGAGCCTGTGCAAGAAACATCAGCTACCTTGCAGTAATAAGTGGTACGAACACCAACCTGAAGGAGTGATAGAAAATGATCAGGCAAAGATCCTCTGGGACTATGGTATCAGAACAGATAGGGTGATACGTGCAAATAGACCAGACGTGACGTTGATTGATAAAATCAAGAAGAAAGTATCACTCATTGATGTCGCAATACCATGGGACACCAGAGTTGAAGAGGAAGAGAGGGAAAAAATGGATAAGTTTCAAGATCTGAAAATAGAAATAAGAAGGATATGGGATATGCCAGTGGAAATTGTACCCATAATCATAGGAGCACTTGGCACAATCCCAAGATCCCTGAAAAGGAATCTAGAAAAACTAGAGGCTGAAGTAGCTCCAGGACTCATGCAGAAGAGTGTGATCCTAGAAACGGCGCACATATTAAGAAAAGTGATGGACTCCTAAGGAGGCAGGATGCAACCCGGAACCCCACACTATAAATACCACCCAGTCGAATTGGAGGACTGTGATAGAGCAAAAAAATAAAAAGAAAAAAAAATAATAATAATAATTCAAAGAAAATTCATAGTCACATGAGTCAATAAAATGGGAAAGTAAATCTACAGTAGTATCACCTGTTTGATTTTGTTATTTAGAATATATTTTGAATAACAAAATCAAACAGGCACACTATTGTGGATTGGATTTACTTTCCCAATAATAATAATAATAATAATAATAATAATAATAATAATAATAATAATAATAATAATAATAATAATAATAATAATAATAATAATAATAAAAGTTTTGTCGTCATACCTTGTGAAATTCCCCCTTGACAGAGAGAAGGCTGCTAAAATACCAAATTCATTCCATTTACCTGCAAAAGAGAGAGAAAATATTACTATTGGTAAGACGTAGTATATATAATATATATATATATATATATATATATATATATATATTAATTACTTTTCTTATTTATTTATCTGTTTCTTTATATATTTTCTATTAATATTTTTATTTTTATTTCTATTTATTTTTTTATTTATTCATTTATTCATTAACACAATTCAGGAGAAAATCAACACAACTCGCCATTAATAAGATGGTAATTGTAACTTAAAAATGAACGGATTATAATTTTTTATTCCCTATCAAACAATTACGGGGAAATCAGTTTTAACTTCTATATTTTTCATGCTGAGAAGTCATGCGTCATTTGTCTATCTAGATATTTATATTAGAGAGTAACTATGATAAGATGTATTCATACTTCAAAGAATTTGAAGTAGTTATTTTTTCACCATCATGGCAATAATTTGACAAAATACATTGCACACTGCTTTCTATGCAAAAAAAAAAAAATGCTGATATCTGAATGTAATAATAAAAAGAATAAGATTTACTTATCTAAGTTCCAAATGATTCTACAAACAATACGCGTTATTCGTCCATTATAGCATTGTTCATTATATCACCCAAGGCGTTATTTCACCATGTCCATGGCGTGAGTTTAACACTGGCATATGTACACACTACGTATCGTGCAAGGGTACACAGACACACACTTCAGAAGCAATGTTTGTTTTTAATCACTGTGGAAGATCTCTGCACACATTTCGTTTGACAGTAATCCTGCAAGAATAGCTCTAGTTGCGTTTGAAAGCGTCAGCTACGTAGACAGTTTCATAGCATGGATGTATGTCCGAATTTTTTTTTATTATTTTCCTGTTGATCTAACTCATCTTCTATACCAGTCTATGTATTGCCACAATGCATCTATACATAATATTCTGTGATAAACATTGTTTACATTATTTCGTAAATTCGACTTTTACTCCCATCATTTTACCAGTTTATAGAATTCCATATCACATCTGTGATGTTCTGTTATCAAATGTTATGCTTTCTTTGCGTAAATTTAAATTATATTTCTTATAAATATTCATAACTATATCCTGGGAAATTCATCAGTATTGTTAACATTCGTACCGTCTCAAAATGTTCAGAAAGAATTAATCCTATTCCCTGTGAGAGGACGAATCAATTAAAATTCTCTCTCTCTCTCTCTCTCTCTCTCTCTCTCTCTCTCTCTCTCTCTCTCTGGTGTCCATTACCCATCACCCCAACTTCTCCATCTCGACAATAGAAACCATCGTTACGTAAAGTTTTTAATTTCTGTACCAAATCTCTCTCTCTCTCTCTCTCTCTCGCTCTCTCTCTCTCTCTCAGGTGTTCATTAACCACCATCATCCCAACTTCTCCATCTCGCATAGAAACCAATCGTTAGGTAAAGTTTTTAATCTGTACAAATCCAGCCTCTCTCTCTCTCTCTCTCTCTCTCTCTCTCTCTCTCTCTCTCTCTCTCTCTTAGTTGTCAAGGGGGATGTACCCTGATGTCTGGAGACTCTCTGTTGTCCTTCTGTCACCGTCACTTAGTTCGAGCCATTCACAGAACGCCCTCAATTGTACCCCTGTTCTGATTGGCTGGCTTTGTTTCCTTACAAGGACAAGGATGTACCTCGATTTTATCATCCCCTTTTACTGCAGGAAGTCGTGACGTCACGAATGGCATTGTTGATGCTCATTAACGATCTGTTGTTATTGTTTTATTGCGATGTAAATGTGAAGATGAACGTCGGAATAACCCACTATGAAGTCTCACGTAGCCATATTTATTTTCGTTCGAATTTTCAATTTTCATTTTTTTCTCTTACCGGATTCGTTCGTCATTTTCTATCATTATTTATGATCTATAATTTTCTATAATTTCATATGAATAACCTAGTTTAGTATATTGTAAGTTGTTCACATTCATTACATTTTCTTTAGCAAATGTATGATTTTATGTGGACATCATCTTATTTTGTATAATTCAAGTTATTCACATTCATTACATTTTTTGTGTGCAAATGTATGATTCTATGTGGACATAATCTTAATTAGTATATTGTAAGTATTCACATTCAGTAAAAATTTTTTTTTTGCAAATGTATGATATTATGTGGACATCATCTTATTAAGTATATTGTAAGTTATTCACATTCATTACATTTTTGCGACGTTGCCATAGGTCGCAATATTTCCCTTATTGTTAAGGCTTTTAAAATAATGAGATAGATAAAAACAAATGTAAACAAGTTATTTTCGTTACGGGATACAAAGCCAAGAGGGGGACTCCAAATCTTTTTTATATTGCAATTTTATTGTCAAGTCTTTTAGAATAATAATATAAATATAAATAAAAATGTAAACTACAAAGTTATTTCCGTTACTTGATACAAAGCCAAAAGGGAGAACTGCAATCCTTATTTATATTGCAATTTATTTACGTTGCATTTGGCAGTGCAGACAAGTCTTCTTCCCTCTCAGACACGTCTGCCTGCATGACACCGCATCACTCAAAGCCGGGACACAGGTCAATTTGTCGACAAGTTGCAAAGTGGCCCCCCCAACCCCCCGTTTAAGTGCTCTCAGATGGCACGGTCATTAGGGTACTAATGGGAGGTCATGGTTATTCATGTAGAAGGAACACTGTCAGGAATTATGATTTTTCAGCCTTGGATTCTCGAGAATATTTATATTCGTGTTTATAAGAATGTTTTTATCTATATTTACTATTGCATGTTTATTGCAGTAAATTAATAACTTGAAGAAATTAGATTTTTAAGTATTGTATTTATAAGAATATTTATAAGAATATTTATACGGACAGTTATACTTATATTCATACGAATAATTTGATAACCTGTGACTTCTTCAGTATTCTTGCCCACCTCAATCTTAAACAAATAGCAGAGAGAGAGAGAGAGAGAGAGAGAGAGAGAGAGAGAGAGAGAGAGAGAGAGAGAGAGAGAGAGAGAAAAAAATGATGACGAAGACATAGAGCAGCAATGAGAACAACCATGCAAAGCAATAAAGGACGGGAAGAGAAAAAGAAAATAAATAAACAGAGAAAGGGAAAAGCATGACATGTATATGTTTTTCTCATAACCAGTAGTAAAAGAAACCCCTAAACTTGAGAAGGTCCTTCTAGTGGCCCTAGACTCGCCCCCCCCCCCCCCCCCCCCCAACCCCCCCCCCCCCCCCCCCCCCGCCTCTCTCTCTCTCTCTCTCCCAGAGCCTCCCATTACCCTAAATCCGACGGAAACCACAAAGAAAGGTGGATGAAACAGAGCTATCAGCAGCAGCGAGGGATGTTGGGAAAGCAACTCTCGAAAGAGAAAGTCATCTCGTCCTTTCTCCATTTGGTGAGAGTCGTAAGAATCACTTAAGTTGCGGACCAGTAAGGCTAGCTGAGGTAGATGGGGTGGTGGCGGAGGAGGAGGAGGAGGAGAGGAGGAGGAGGGGAGGAGGAGGAGAGAGAGGAGAGAGAGAGAGAGAGAGAGAGAGAGAGATTACCAAAGAATATAACCCCAGAAGCAATAAGGAAGGGTCTGTCTGTTTAGTAGTACCAGCTACTGCATGAGAGAGAGAGAGAGAGAGAGAGAGAGAGAGAGAGTTACAAGGAGTTACAAGGATTAGGTCGTCTCAAAGACTTATTAGTCCATCCTAAGAGGAGAGACATCGTGTGCTCACTCATCTCTTGGAGCAGGTTTTACAGCTCATTCACAGTGTCCTTCTAATGATTTTGTCTAGCTCTCTTTTAAACTCTTCCACACCGTTGCTGTTTACAACTGCTGGGTACAAGGACAGAGACGGAGACAGACAGACAGATAGACTAGCTAATGGATATAGCAATGGCAGGTTCATTTAAAGATTGATAAAGCCGTATCATTTCCTGTAAAACACTTAGTATACGTGGCAGCATCCGATAACGGCGGTGCATCGTTTCAACGTCAGGAGACAATTTCCCTTATTGGAAGTGACTGGAACCTCCTATTACAGTCAAGACACCAAGAAAGCATCTGGTGACATTAGGCCTATATCCTCCCCGAGACAAAGACACTTTCTGCCAAATGTATTGACGATTCTCCCCCTTAGCCATTCAATATCGACGTCACCTCTGCCTATTACCAGACTTGAAGTAGCTGCTGGTGTGCTAAGAGGACCCTTTGCTTATTGCTCCAGGGGGGGGTAGGGGTGGGGTGCGGGGGTGTCCTTCTTCGTTATTAACCCTTCAGCCTCACTCTCTCTCTCTCTCTCTCTCTCTAATTGAATAACTAACTGCCCTATAATCAAAAAGAAGTGAAAAAGCCACCGAATGTCGAAAGACTTTTCAAACTAATTATGAACAGACTTCTCGTTATCTACAAAGGAAATCGACCAAATTAACGGGAGGCGTATGGAGTCTTATAATTAATTTGTTCTTAATTAATCTTTCAGGGTAAAAGTACAAGAAATGTCTCCTTTCCACAGCGGGCTTACTCGGGGAGTAAGCCTGCAAACTACTTTGTTTGTTGTTGTTGTTGTTTCGGGGTTAGGGAAGGTCTGTAGAAGAGCCTAAGAAGGTCTGGAAAAAGGTGTTTTGCTTTGAGTTGAGGATGGGATATATATGATTTATTAATTAAAATGAAGATGTAAAAAAATAAAATTATGCGGCGTATGTTAAACAGTACAATATAATTATTTTCAATAAAAAAAATAGCGTTTATATTTTAATTTTCGTTGGTGAAACAACGCTCTATTTTTTATTCGTAGATTTTGGCACGCGCTCCGAGACTGACATATGCAATAGGAAATCATTTCTATTATAACTTTTATTGCATCTCTTGCCATTCCTGTACTTCTGAATCTCGTCTCGAAATCATGAATCTTATAAAAGTGAAATGCCGAAGAAACTCGGAATAACAGTAATCACATCCTTTCATTCTTTGTAAAGTTATTTCCGAAGTTAACAATAATCAAATCCCTTAATTCTTTATAAAGTTACTTTCGAAGTTCTATCTACCTGACAAGGCAGATCTTAACTTCTCTGAAGACGATTTGATAACTTTGAAGATGAAATTGAGCAACTTCTTATATGTTCGGATATTAAAAAGAAAACTTTCCATTTGAATTACTTTTTGAAAACTATAACTCTCTCGAAATTTCAAAAATGTAATTCATAAAGACTGAGACAATCCTATGGGATATCAAACATAGAACTTTCTATTGGAATTACTTTTTGAAAAATATAAATATCTTGGAATTTCAAAAAATGTAATTCATAAAGCCTGAGACATGAAGCTTTCCATTTTAATTACTTTTTGAGAAGTGTAACTTTCTTGGAATTTAAAAAAAAATGTAATTCATAAAGAATTGAGACTCCTATGGGATATTAAACATAAAACTTCCAATTTGAATTACTTTTTGAAAAATATGACTCTCTCGAAATTTCGAAAATGTAATTCATAAAATAAAGACTAATATAAAATTTCCATTTGAATAATTTTTTGAAACCTATAAATACAATTAGATTACATTCACGGAGGCTATACGAACGACTTCTATAAATAATTGGGACGAAAAATGAATAGATAATAAAGAGTGCGGGACTCCTATAAACGCCATCAAACTTACGTTTACTCAAAAGGACAAATTCCACAAGTAATCACGATTAAAAAACAAGTCAATAATAACGATGGAGGCTCCTATAAACAACGTAAAAGTTACGCTTCGTAAACGAAATTAATTTATAAATATTCAAAATGAAAAACAAGACTGAGAACCTCCTATAAACGCCATCAAACTTACGTTTACTCAAAAGGACGAATTCCACAAGTAATCACGATTAAAAAACGAGTCAATAATAAAGATGGAGGTTCCTATAAACAATTTAAAAGTTACGTTTTGTAAAAAAAGTAAATTTATAATTATTCAAGACTGAGAACCTCCTACAAACGCCATCAAACTTAGTACGTTTCGTGAAAGAGGCGAATTCCATAAACAGCTACCACAGAAAGGAACAGGAAGGAACTCTTCTCATAAGGAACTACAACAACAGAGGACAAGCACATCTCATTCCCCAGGATCCCCTGTGATCCTGATGCTACAAGGAGCAGAAGGAAGCCTACTGGGAGGGCGCCGAGTGCGAGAACTCATAAATTCGAGAGTAATGGTCACTTAGGAAGGATGCGAGATGTAGAGAGAGGGGGTGTGGAGTTGGGTGTTGGGGGAAGAGGGAGGGAGGTAGGGAGAAAGTACACGGGGAGAGGGGAGGAGAAGGGGAGAAGGGAAAATTTGGGGGGTTAGAAACGGAGAACGAGAGACAACTACAGCTTAAGGCTTGCACAGATCGATCGTCGAACGAAGATTTGGGGGTGGAGGGGGGTTTAGTCGTTCTACTTTGCGTTAGGGACACACACAGACACACATACGCACACACGTACACACATAGTTTCTCTTTACTCGCTTAACACCTGTTGGTTATGGTGGAACACCGCCTGCTTGAGGGGTTCTAGGAGGGAGTTCCAGGGTTCCATGAGGGGGTCCCAGGAGGGTTTCAGGGTTCCGGGAGGGGTCACAAGAGGCGTTCCAGGGAGGTGTTACAGGAGAGGTTCCAGGATAGGTTCTAGGGTTCCAGGAGGCTTCCAGGTTTCCAGGAGAGGGTTCCAAGAGGGCTCACAGGAGGGGTTCTAGGAAGGGTCCCAGGAGGCTTCCAGGGTTCCAGGAGGGGTCCCATGAGGATTCCAGGGTTCCAGGAAGGTTCCAGGGTCCAGGAGAGATACCAGGAGGCTTCCAGAGCTCTAGGAGGGTTTCCAGATGGGGTAATGAGAAGAAGGAAGATTGGGAAATAGTCATAGAGAAGGCTCTATGGTAGGAGTTCCAGGACCGGGGAGTTCCAGAGATGAGAGGATTACGACGCCGGCGGGGAATCCGAAATGGAATGGCTTCCTGTCCTTAAGTCGTATCCTTCAGTGAGTAACCTTAAGGGATATCTGGTGGGAACCGCAATTTCGAAATGGGTGCTAATGGTCGAGATGCATATCTGGAATCAGCTGGTTTGGAGTCACGTGGCTGTTATTGTTTATTTCCAGAGTGCATTCAGAGAAAGGTACCATCGAAACCGACCATTGTTCTTTGGAAGCAGTAAACCAAGGATTGCATTGCTTCATTTCACATCTGTATACAACATATAATGAAATGAAATTCACGTGGCTATTATTGTTCAGTTCCAGAATGCATTCAGAGAGATGTCATCAGAACCGATGCTTGTTCTAGGGACGCAGTGAGTGAGTGAGAGAATGCATTGCTTGATTGCATATGCTTATACAGCACAAAATGGAATGAGTACAAGCAAAATATAGATTACCAGGATACACTTAGGATAAGTGGTTCATAGGTTTCCCCCATAAACAAGTACTGATAGCAAAATAATTCTTATAAATAATCCCAGCACGAAACAAACAAATAATAATAAAAAAATAATCGAAAATAATAACACCTTCTGGGAGGCATATAATAAGAAAAAGACGAAGTCAATTGGATATACTTTTTAAATTTATGTACAGTAGTGATGAATGCAATATATATATATATATATATATATATATATATATATATATATAATATATATATATATATATATATCTTGTATGTAGGTTTAAACAAAGAGTAGAAAATGTATAGTGCGCAAAAAAGGACTGACATAAACGCGCAAAAGAAAAAAAAATTAAAAACTCACGTGCCGCCAAATATCAATAATTAAAACGAAGCATAAAATTCAGTCAGAATTTTATCTTAGAAATAGTTATTGATTTCAGTCACCAAAATGTATAAAAAATGTATTGGAGTGTCTCAGTTTCTCAAACCTGGGATATTCAAATGAAAGGTTACGAGCCTAACTTCATGAGGACCGTTTCCTCAATCCCAACCCCCCACAAAAACTTATATTCCTATCTCTCACTAATCTAGTTAAATGTTACCAGCCACGAAGCCCAACTTTGGTAAACTCTTCGCAAAAAATCGACGTGACATTTTATGGAATCCTGCTGACAAACAGACACACAACTAAACTAAAAGCAAAATGCATTAACTTCCTTTGTGGATGCAATAGTTAGTCAACTGTCCTCGTTTAAGAATAAGGAAACAATGATTGATGGAAACGTTGTCGTATTCCATCTTAGAATTAGGAGGCAGCAGCGAGAAGACAATAGATTATAAAAGACGTGAAAAATAAGATAAGGACTGATATCATTGTATTTTTCCAGGAGGCTATAGAAAAGGAAAAGCACTAAGGAATGGTCGATACAATGACACGGGATGAATGGTATGATACAGGTGAAAATAAAGCTTCATACCTACTTCCTAATATAACTATTTGAATCATACAAGGGCTGGGAAAAGTTTCCTCCAACCTTTTGTAAATAAGGGCTCGAGAATTTCCCGGTGTGTGAAGATTGAATGCTATTAGCTAGATGAAAGGAGAGGTAAGTGAATTACCGACTATATTCAGAAACTCGATGAAATGACTGACTTTATCTCAAACGAAAATAGCTTTAGACAATGGCCAGAGGAGAGGGTGACGACACTCCATTGTACTTTTGAAAGGAAGGGGAGTGGAGCAATATAATTGAAGTAATAAGATAATATAACAGAGATATCCTGATCTTTATTGAAGTGATTGCGAGAGCAGCAGCAGTTGTATATCGAAAGGGAATAACGAAAGTGTTTACATAAGGACGAAAGGAGTTCTAATCTCTTTTCGAAAATCAGAGAGGAGAGATGAAAGGGTTATTTCAGTGGATGTTGTTCTGATCTAGAAATAAATAAGTATAGAATGAAAGCTATGGGGTTATACATAACTCGGGATACATCGAGTGAAAGCTTTGGGAGGATACATAACTCCGAATACATTTCCTTACATAATTTATCATTGTATGTTTGTATAACCTGAATAGGCATTAATTTGTGCCCTTCTTTGTTCTTGAAATAGTATGTTAAAGGAATTTAAGTAGGCTCTTAATTCTGAATGATTGAATAGAAACAAAATACCTGAATTGGCATTGTCTGATTGAAAGACAAACTTAGACAAGAGCATTGGCCAATGATAATAGCCCATGGGTGACATATATACAAAAACAAATAAGGTGGAATCATATGAATAAAAAACAAACCCAATAAGCGAAGAAGAAACTGGTTAACACATACTAAGAATGAGAAACGGGTAAGGCGATAAAATGTCCAATTAAAAAACAAAACAAGTGTAACGGTTTTTTTGGATATCAAGGAAAAAGACAAACGAGAGAGAGAGAGAGAGAGAGAGAATGTTACCCCTAAGGAAGACGTATATATATATAATATATATATATCTATATATATATATATATATATATATGTGTGTGTATAACAGAATCCAAAAGTTTAGGAACGTGTTATAAATCCATAAATAAAAGATAAAATGCCACGAAGGAAAAATAAACGAAGGAGTCTGCGAGATCTTTCGGCTTAAAAGCCCTTTACTGGAGCAGATACTGACAAAAATACGAGAAAAGACATACAAGAAGGTTCGTATATATATATATATATTATATATATATATATATATATAAAATATAGATATATATATATATATATATCTTCTCTAAGGACCAGAACAAAATAACGAGATGTGGTACAAGCGGAACACGAGAAAAAGACAGGGAGAGAAGAAATGCTACCCAAAATGTTCCTCCCCCCCTTCCCACCCCCCCCTGCCCCCCCCCTCGATGAAGTGACAAGAAAGATGGAGGGAGATAGATCTTTGAGGTCTCCTCTAACAACTTCTTCCGCAGGAACAACATCCTTCAATTCCCCCCCCTCCCCCCACCCACTTTCCCACCCGACCGCACCCCATCCTAGCCCCATCCATTACCTCCTACACCCACCCACCAATCCCCACCACCATTCCAGACCGAACCAATCCTTATCCATCTCCAGACTCATTCTTCCATAGGCCTAAGTCAATTTACGCACGTGGACAAGTTCCTCCTGTTGTTAGTCCATTTCTGATGTTTATTCGGGGGTATATTGTCTGTTTGTTTGTTTGTTTGTATGGTGCTTATACGTTGCATGGAACCAGTGGTTATTCAGCAACGGGACCAACGGCTTTACGTGACTTCCGAACCACGTCGAGAGTGAACTTCTATCACCAGAAATACACATCTCTCACTCCTCAATTCGGGGGTATATTGGAGTCATTTCGAATTGGGAAATATGTATTTATTTAATAAATCAGTAAAAAAAAAGTTTCATTTTATACCTGGCGCCTGGAATAAGCAATCCTTAATTGCACAGTGGTAATATTTGATGTTGAGGTTCAAAGCCTTTTCGGGGGTATATGGGAGGCATTTGGAATGGGGACATAGGTATTTATTTAATAAATCAGTAAAAGGTAAAGTTTCTATTTTATACTTGGCGTTTGGAATGAACAATCCTTAATTGCATAGTGGTAATATTTGATGCCTAGGTTCAAAGCCTTTTCGGGAGTATATTGGAGTCATCTCGAATGGGGAATTATGTATTTATTTAATAAATCAGTCAAAGGAAAAGTTTTTATTTATACTTGGCGCCTAGAATGAACAATCTTTAATTGCATAGTGGTAATATTTGATGCCTAGGTTCAAAGCCTTTTCGGGGGTATATGGGAGGCATTTGGAATGCGGAAATATGTATTTATTTAATAAATCAGTCAAAGGAAAAGTTTCATTTTATACCTGATGCCTGGAATGAACAATCCTTAGTTGCATAGTGGTAATGTTTGATGTCTAGATTCAAAGCCTAGCCCAGTTACTGCAGAGGCATTTTCCATGCCATCTGCAGCCTTACATAATTAACTTCATAAGACATTTTATTCTTAGGTTTCATACACATTACTATTTTTTACCACAAGGTCACCAGAAAGTTCTGCTATCAGAAAAAATAACAAATATGGCTGGCTTTGGTAACTTTTTGTAAGTCTGAATACTTCCTTCGCCTAAGTATGATCACACTCAACTTTTCCTTTTTTTATTTGGAAACTTTATCAAAAATATGTAGGAATGTAATTACTCAGCTATGCTGCTACCGCTGTAATCTTTCTCCGTCTGTTCCTCGAGGAATATTATGATTTATGAGTTTTTTTATGGAAATTTATACATGGAAATATATCTAATTAAATTTTGGTCTCTGAAGTTTTATATGGCGTAGAACAAATGAAATGGATGTATGAACGTTTTTCTTTTAAATGAAAATGCTATGGGCTAATCCATAAGGTTAAGTTTTTATAGCAAAAGATTCTACTGAGTCTTGAAAACAAGCCTGGATTTCCAAACAAACATCACGCCCCTCTCCTCTCTCTTCGTCAATCTCTCCCCTCTCTCTCCTCGCCTCCCTCATCCTCTTTCAAAAGAAAAAAAAAAAAAGAAAAAAAAAAAAAAAAAAAAAAGAGAAAAAAGATACTTCTCTTCCTTCTCCTTCTTCTCTCTCTCTCTCTCTCTCTCTCTCTCTCTCTCATTAAAAAAATAACTTTACTTATTATTAGCTTTACTTTGTAAAGGCTTTAGCATATGAACATCTAAGTAAGGTATGTATATATATACACACACACACACACACACACACACCACACACACACACACACACACATATATATATAGATATATATATACAGAAAACCTCGAAAGTAATCTACACTTTCATTCCTTCTGAAGAAAGGGTAGTTAGCCCTCGAGACATAAATGATTTTGTATTGTCAAAAGAACTTTCCCCAGAAGTCTATAAAAAAGAGGATTTGTGTTAGAATGCTAAGGTTTTTTATTCTTTTTTTTTTTATACCATAAGCAGCTTACCTAATGGAATGTTTTTATAGATAAATAGAAGAGAGGACTTATGGGCTATGTAGAGTGAGTAATTCCAATGGGAAAAAAGGAGTTTATTACAGTTAGAAAATCATATTTTTAAAGAAGGATAAACGTATATTGACAGAGAAAATATTCTTTAAATAAATACCAGTAAAGACATCGTATAACCGAGGACACCGAAATTAGTTCTATCTGTTGGTAGTCTCGGTATAATGCTGAATGATCCACGGCCCATGAGCCTTTAACAACGGTCCGGTGGTGGCCTGGCCTATATCGTTGCCAGACGCCCGATGATGGCTAACTTTAACCTTAGATAAAATAAAAACTACCGGGGCTGGAGGGATGCAATTTGGTGGGTTTGATGATTGGAGGGTGGATGATCAACATGTCAATTTGCAGCGCTCTAGCCTCAGTAGTTTTCAAGATCTGAGGGCTGAGAGTAAAAGTGCAGACGGACAGACAAAGTCGGTACAATAATTTTCTTTTACAGAATATGAAGGAAAGACCCATTCCAAGACAAAAATCTAATCGTTATTCAGTTTGAAAAATCTTTTTAGAAAGTAATATAATGATGCCATATTTTCACATTATCTCTTTTCACAGAAAATAACAGGTTCCACTAGAAGCCCATAACAAAATATCTATTGATTCTCTTTCTTTTCCTGTCTCTACTCTTTCAGTGAAGATTAACATTTGAGTATTGTCAGTCAGTCAGTCTCTGAAAACAGAAATTTCCCAGAATAGATTAAGCTTCAAAAAAGTATATAGAACATATTCACGTTTATCTTTCTCCTTCACACCTTTTGTAGCTGTTTTATTTTTTCCTGCAACTTGATAACCGCCATACTTCCTAATTTGCCCTCAGGTCGTCAGCCTTCTTCCCCGTCAGCCTTCTTCCCCGTCAGCCTGACAAAGTATACCTGTCAGCTGGGACGGAGGTGATGGTCCCCTTGTCGTCTGTTCTGTGTCGTTGTAAAAGTCATTTATAGATTTTTTCTTCATTTTCCTTTCATTCATTTTCTTTCAAAGTTATTTTGGTAAGCTTATGAGCCAGTCTGAGATGTATAGACTACAACAGTGGTCTGTTTTGTATTGCTAATTGAATGTTATATTTACGGGTTTTTGAATGTTCTGACCTAAGGTCAATCAAAAATATGAACTCTGAGTTGAATATACTTATATCATATATATATATATATATATATATATATATATATATATATATATATATGATATATATATATATATATATATATTACATAAACAAACACACACACACACACACACATATATATATATATAAATATACATAGATTTATAAGAGATGAGAGAGAGAGAGAGAGAGAGAGGAGAGAGAGAGAGAGAGAGTCATAACTTTTTATTTATTTATCATCGATTGGATTAATTTAATATAGCTATTCAATTTTCTATTGCCCCTATCACTCAAGCGAACCACTAAAAAATAATTTCCAACAATATTAAGCAAAATTGACTCGCTGATTTGGATCTACTGATGCAGTTTTCTTTAATTATATGAAAACGGACCAAGAATTACACTTGAATAAGTAAGTCACTTAATCTTTAATTATAAAATATATAAGCTAGTTCATTACCTAAATTCCTTTTTGCTGTGATAGAAATTCAATTTCATTTAAGATATTCCACGGTATAATATCAGGATTGATATTTCACGCTTACAACAAATTATAAATATGAATATATATATATATATATATATATATATATATATATATACTATATATATATATATATATATATATATATTATATTATATATATGTATATATATGCGTGCATACATACTTATATACAGTCATACATAAATTATCTTCTCAACCAGGGCGCTATCAGGTATCAGACTTTTTGAAAGAGAGATATATCCTGAACGTTTTTGTGTTTTTGTTTAATATTTCATGCTCTTTTCTCTGAAAAAAAAATTACACCCACCCCAAAAAAAAATACTGCTCTTCCTATTAACCTCTGAAGAATTGGCCACGATGTAAAACAAGAAGAATTTTAGCGTCCCTCAAAAAAAAAAAAAAAAAAAAAAAAAAAAAAATCTTGGCATGTTTTTCTCATTAGCAAACCCGTTTTAGACATGTTTTATTTTTCAAAGTGTCACTTCATATTATCATCACTATGATTACCTACTTGAAAGTACTCGTTTGAAGGAGTTATTCGTCAATG
>NC_061103.1:44981833-44984333 GCF_015104395.2 Macrobrachium nipponense
TTATAATAATTATTATTATTAATTGGTCGAGACAGATGCGGAGAGTTTACAAAGGTACAAAAGGACATTGGAGGGAGACCTGTGTTATAATAAATGTGTCGTTAATGTCACAATGGAAGGAGACGGTTCTATTAAACGCCGAGACACGAGAAATATTAGCATGATTCATCGTCGTTGAGAGAGAGAGAGAGAGAGAGAGAGAGAGAGAGAGAGAGAGAGAGAGAGAGAGAGATGAGATTTTAGATTTTTGCAATTGTACAAATTATTATATTAATTTCTCTGTGTCTCGATTCAGGCTCACGAAACTGCAGAATAATAATAATAATAATAATAATAATAATAATAATAATAATAATAACAATTGTTGTTTATTATTATTATTATTATTATTATTATTATTATTATTATTATTATTATTATTATTATTATTCTTTTGGACTGGGATAGACCAAAATAAGAATAATGATAATGATATGAAGAAGAAGAAACAAAAGTGTAAATAATAATATAATAATAATAATAATAATAATAATAATAATAATAATAATATTAATAGGAAGAAGAAGAAGGGAAAAACAATTGTACTTGAAGCTTTCCGGAATTGGCCATATGAGTAATTGGATACACGGCGGCCGAGTCTCACAACGGACATTTAACGGGGATACCTGTGTGATAAATGCAGCATTAAAGTCAAAATGACACAATGAGAGAGAGAGAGAGAGAGAGAGAGAGAGAGAGAGAGAGAGAGAGAGAGCTGTTAAGGAAATGATCTGAATATAACCGTAAAGGTCTTTCGCGTATGTAATTAGGGGGGATAAAGAATGTGTCATTAGGTTTGTCTGTTATACAATCTCTCTCTCTCTCTCTCTCTCTCTCTCTCTCTCTCTCTCTCTCTCTCTCTCAGTGTCAGAGAGAATGGGGCAGTTAAAGACCCCTGGTTAATGACCTTGGCCCCTGATCCAAATAAGTGACCTTGACTTTATATATCTTTAAATCTAAGGTTAATTTTGGGTAAATTGCAAAATTTTAGCTTTAGTTGGTACTACAAGGTTAACATGCACACGCACGAACGTACATGCACACACAAACACACACACGCATATATATGTATATATATGTATACATATATGTATATATACTCCCTCTAATCACTATGGTGCCATTTATGAATACCCTTACATGTATACTAAATCGAGAATGCCTGGCCCTTTGGCACCACGTGCTAAATCATTTTTCCATCTTCGTATGCACACTGACTGTGAACAGTGACTTGTTGGCACACTCACTCACCGTCGTCAGGTTAGTTTAACTTTTCTCTCCGTCGTGCCGTCGTGATGGATAGAGTGGGCGAAAGAGAATATGATAATGGCATGTCACTTTGTCATGTGTCATTCGTTTGGAGTTGAGGTTTGTCTACGTGGAATCGTGATGTATTCGCAAGGGCCACTTTCGTCACGAATTACGCTGCCAGTGGTTTGGTAAGTTACCTGCTTATAATGATCTTATCTCAATCTTTGATTTCAGATTGAAGAATGTTAAAAAATAAACTTTAAATGATCTTGAAACTGATCATCAGAATTACCCACTTTTTCTGCATCTTATCTTAGCGATCAATTCAAGATTTGAAATGAAGGAACCTGTCATGAATCATACTAAAAAATAAACTTTAAACTATTTTTTCTAACTGATATTCAGAATGACTCACTTTTGTGTTTTTCATCTCAATGTTCTATTTTCAATTTCAAGAAGTCACTTACGTCGACGTTTCATTTTATATTGGAAATGGAAAAACCTATTACGAATGATGTTTAAATAAGAAAAACTTTAAAATATCTTTGTATTGATTTTCAAGAATTCTGTTGTAATAAAAAATCAAGTAATGTTAAACAATTCCTTTGGTTTGATTTCACCTTTCATATCAATTGTTATGAAAAATCAAGCAAAGTTATATATTTTCTTTAGATTAATTCCATCTAAATCTAAAGAGAAAATGACGTCTAGGCCCCACGCACCTTCCTCGTAATCATACTCATTTATCACTCACTTCCTGCAGAACATTTGATAAAAGAAGAAGAAGAAGAAGAAGAAGAAGAAGAAGAAGAAGAAGAAGAAGAAGAAGAAGAAAAACATTACAGACGAGAGATGAGGACCCAAACGCTCTTCTCATAATCATTTCTACTCATGACACACTTCCTACAGATTAAAATAAAGAAATAATATCAAAGACCCAAGATGCAGGAGAGAACTTCGTGTGTGGCTCACAGATCAATCCCGACCAAACGGATTATAAGCTTCTTCTTCTTCTTCTTGAAAGACCAGGTGTGGATGCTGGGGCCGTGTTTATTATGGGGTGGCGGGACAGCATCTCTATCGTACGACCCCGTGTGAGATCTCATCTCCAGGGGGCGTTATCTACAGCAGCCTCCCGTCCCCCCCAATCCCCCCCACCCCGCATCCGGCGTCCTCTAGTGAACACAATGGTCCTTTCTCAGCTGATGTT
>NC_061103.1:44994333-45006833 GCF_015104395.2 Macrobrachium nipponense
TAAGGATCGATATAATTACGGGAGGACGTCGTACGTGAAAAGGGAACTTTGATGGAGATTAATAAGCTGGCCTATGCCAGCACAGGCTCTTGCTCATAGAGCAGCCCGTAGGATTCCAGTGCCCCTTGACGAGGTCTGATCTTACGATAAGTCGAATTTTTAGCAACAGTAGATTCGGTCAGTACTTGGAAAGGTAACCGTTGCACAGTGCCATCCCCTCTGGCATATGACCTCAAGTGACCATTTCTTTAAGGAACTTCCAACAGACTATAGGATCAGGTATGAGCGGCAAAGCGTCGTAAAGAATTTACAAAAACGAAGTCTCTAACAGTCACTGGGAGATGTATGTAAGAACGTGGAAGACTGCAGAACATTTTGATAAAAATATAAAAATATATTTACTTTTAACTTGCCAAAGCAGCATCCACAAAGTATATTTGTGTGAATTCTTAAAACTATCTCTATTTAGTGACGTCAAATCATGATACCGAAAATAGACATTTAAAATATATACAGAAAGAAAGGTTTCTATATCTTACCTTCCAAAGCTTAAAGCGGTTGACTGTATGTAGGCTTAAAACTAGATATAATCGGAAATATTAAATGACAAATTACAGTACCAAAAAAAAAAAAAAAGAGACAACTAAAAAGCGGTCTTCAAAAGTATACGTAGAGGGTTAATCCACATATTTAAAACTACATATATTAAGTGGTATCAAATCGCAACGACAAAAAGGGACAATTAAAACCTGTACAGAATTACAAGCTCTCATAACTTACGAGCCTGTTGAAGGTCTTGTTGGTTTGTTTGTTTGTTTGTGTGGTGTTTTTACGTTGCATGGAACCAGTGGTTATTCAGCAACGAGACCCAACGGCTTCAAAGGACTTCCGAACCACGTCGAGAGTGAACGTCTATCACCAGAAATACACATCTCTGACCCCTCAATGGATTGCCCGAGAATCGAACTCGCGGCCACCGAGGTGGCAGGCCAAGACCATACCGATCACGCCACTTAGGCGCTCCACCTGTTCCAAAAACCCTATATACGTATAAACCGATATTTGGTACCGTTTGGGGAGACACAAACACACACACACACACGCTTCACAGCAAGCAAGCGTTTCCACACGCAATAACAAATAAAGTTACGAACGAGGGGGCGAAGTTACGACGCCGTTTGCGATATGGTTTGGAAGTACAGGAGTTTGTTGTCCCACGTAGTAGATGAAAGAACAGACGGAAGACTATTGTTTGATGGGTTGGATTTTCTTTCAGCCCCTTCCCGCTTCATTCTCGTAAATCCGCGTGTTTCTTGATGGATTTCGCGAGGGAAGATAAATAAAACAAAAATATTCCATATTCTCACCAAATGGTTCGTTGTTCATAAATTGGTATGTTTCCTACACCTTATCGTAAGAAAAAATAAATAAGAAAATATTCTTCCATATTTTCCCCATATGGTAATTTACCGTTTCCAATTCTCTAACTTTAAACAAAAAATTACATGCTGTATTTGTGAATTACATTCTTAATATAAAAGTTTTGGCGTCCCCTTTGATAACCTCTATTAAAGCAGAAAAAAAGTAAAACTGAAGTCAGTCTTAATTTGATAAACCTCTCTTAAAAAAAAAGAAGTAAAACTGAAGTCAGTCTTAATTTGAGAATTCTGCAATCATATTTACCAGAAATCTCATTATTGTGAGATTGAGGAATATCCTCCCAATTGTTAATCCCATAGCCATAACACATTATAGTTTTGCGATTATTAACAAATTCTATCGTGATCTTAAGTCATAGACATGTCATAGACAATGGCTCGAAAAAAACAAAGATAACTGCCGAGAGATCTTGGTAAGAATGTCATATATTGTTCAGTTAACTCTCTAAATTTATATTGGAACGACACGTGATTTCTGATTTGCTTTACTAAGAGAGATGAAACATCCTGATTTTCATTAGGGGTTTTAATTAAATAGTAACAATTTTTAAAACTCTCATTAACAGAGAGAGAGAGAGAGAGAGAAGAGAGAGAGAGAGAGAGAGAGAGAGAGAGAGAGAGAGAGAGAGAGTAGGTAACTGAGTTTACCTTTTTCTGAAACGTTTTTACAAGTTCATTGTTTCTCAATTCTCTTTATAGCTCTCACGTTGTTTTGAGAGAGAAGAGAGAAGACGTGAGAGAAGAGAGGAGAAGAGAGGGAGAGAGAAATTGTTTTTAATTCTCTTTACATCTCTCACATTGTTTCAACAAGAGAAGAGGACAGGCCCATCTGTCTCTCATACTTCGAAAATCATCACAGTATTTCCGAACTCTTCTTCTTCCTTCCATTATTTTCAAAGGTCAGTTTTCGAAATGGATCTCGGCCATCCATTTCCTACTCCCGAGTTTCTGTCGACCCCTCCTGAGAATTCCTTATATATCAGTTTCAAAGTGTATAACGAATATTCTCCAGACACTTCGCGGAGATAGTCTGGGTATGCTGCTTCTGGCAGCCTTTGTAACGCTTATCTTAGTATATATATTTCCTTTCAGGTATCTTAATCGAAGTCTCCTCATACTTTGTCACATTTTTTTCTGGTTTTAAATTTCTTGGGCTATGTAACATAACTAAAAATATATATTTTATATTCCATATTTCGAAGTCTCCTCATACTTTGTAACATTTTTTCCTCTGGTTTTAAATTTCGTGGTCTATGTAAAATAAACAAAATAATATTTTATGTTTATATTTCGAAGTCTTCTCATACTTTGTAAAAGTTTTTTTACTTGGTTTTAAATTTCGTGGTCTATGTAAAGTAGTTAAAAAACAATAAAAATTACATATTGGTATTTGTTTAATGAAGACGTTTCCCAAACGTGTTAATATAATTCTCTTTCATGACATTTCTATGAGATAATTAATATGTATGTCACTCATACATTAAAATTCCCATGTATGTATGTATATATGTATGTATGTATGTATGTATTTATTTATTGCTTGCATACCAACAGTAAAAATCTGAAATATCTAATTAAAAATTCTTTTTTGAACAAAAATAATATTCAACCACGAACATAAAATTCAAGAATAAACTTTGAAATCCCTCTACTATTCTCGTAGAGAGAGAGAGAGAGAGAGAGTTATAAAAAAGAGAAAGGAATGATAGAGAGACTATCGCTCCTAACACCGAGGGCCATCCCACGTAAAGAGAAAATGAAAGAGAGAGAGCAAGAGAGACAAAATTTAAAAAACTCAGTAAAAAAAAGGGAGCAAGGAATGATATCATAGAGAGACGAATACAGAGCTCGCATCTTTCTCCGGCGTCTCGTAATTTCTCGTTATTACCTAAAACAACTTTTCCCAGAGTTCCATTTGAAAAGTCGTTCTGTGTTATGAAAGTTGTTCTCCTCTCCTTTTGTTATTATTATTATTATTTTTTTCCCTTGTGTTTGCCGTCATTCCCTGACGCCATACTGTTATACTTAAAGTTTTTATTTTTTTATTCTTTTATTTGTTTGTTTTTATTTGGCTTTTTCATTCTGGTTTTTTGTGTGTACATATGAATGGTTTTGTGCTTCTATTTTTTTTTATCTCGCTGTACTTGCTGAACGAGAAGTGTTGCTCTATATATATATATATATATATATATATATATAGATATATATATATATATATATATATATATATGATATAATATATATATGATGCGATTTGAAGTGTCTCCAATGTTATACTTGTTGGAATCATTATAATATTGCAATTTAAAAATGATATTTTTAATTACACTAAGTTTTCGTGCTGTCATACCTAAAATTTATTATATTAATTATGTTTAGTGTTATTTTTATATACCAAGGAACGACAATAGCAGGTATTCTGACCATAGTTTTACGCAAATGTATTAAGTTCCGAAGTCTGGCCATAGTTCATTATTCAAAATAATGACTCCTGTCATTATAAATTTTCCTGCAAGTCATTCGGTTTGGATAACGTAGCCCCAATTAACCGAGAAAACGTGGAATATTTTGGGCATAAAATATCGCATAAAATATTCCCATAAATTTTAGTTTTCGCTTCCATAAATCAAGTATTAAATCCTTATTCTTCTTGAATATTTTTTTTGGGGGGGAGGTATTTTGTGTCACGGTGGCGTTGTTTATAGGTGAAATATGTTGTAGGTAATAATCGTATTAACCAAAAGGATGGATAGGTATATTTTACCTGCTAGAATTTATATAATTACATATATTATATATATATATATATATATATATATATATTATATATAATATATATATAATGTCTGTGTAAATGCGCGCGCGCGCGTGCACACACACACACACACACACACACACACACAAGATAGCTCAAACCAACAATATGCCGCATACATGTAGTCTTCTTTTTTTTTTTTTTTTTTTTAGAAATAAAGTTTTACAAACATCACCTAAGAAACACTCACCCTGGGGAATAACGCGCCTCATTACGTGAGGAGATGAACAGCGTAATGAACTGAACATTTGATGTTGGCACTAAAATGAATATGGGTTTGCGTAAAGTGAGTAACGTGACGTTCCCCCCTCCCCCTCCCCTAGCTCATATAACGAAGCTGAACAGCCAATGAACTTCTGGAACAGGGTTACAAATTCGTTTGAAAAGTAGTAGGTGCCTTTATTTCAAGGTAGATTGTTAGTGGACTTGGGGGAAGGGGGCGGGGAGGGGGGATCTTGGTACTTTTTCAAGGTTGATTGGTAGGGGGTGATATTGGTACTTATAAAGTAGAGAAAGGTAAAGTAGAATGCGCATTTAAAAGCTGTTTGGACTTATTAAGAATGTGATGGGTCAGGCTCCAATGAACAAGCAACAAAGAAGATGCCAGAAACTGCTGGATATATAAATTTCATCACCAAACACAGCGTTAGAACTTGAGTTACAATAGTTGTGATTCTTCGAGTTAAAAATACTGAAAAATTATCTAACACGAATAGAAAGGTAATACAAAGATGCTTAACAGAAATACAGAATAAGAGGTCTTTAAATGAAGAATAGACAGAGGATCATTATCATCATTAAGTGCAGTAAGTCACGAATCATAAGATAGTTAATGAATGCATAAAAATAAGTCTAGAATGTCCCATGAAATGTCATGCTAAATTAAATGAATGCATAAAAATATGTTTATAACATTCCATGAAATGTCATATAAAAAGAACTGATTACATAGCTTCATCTTGCGTAAGGTTCAAAGAAGTGATAATATGGTATCATCTTGCTTTAAAGTTAACAAAGCAGGCTTTGTCTGCTTCTCTGCAAAGGAATGAGAGAAAATGAAAAGAAAGCGATCTACTTTTTACCTTGTTTTGCTCATTTCAAAAGATTCTTAGAAACTTTGAGTAGTTCTCCTCAGTGTAAGTCAGGGATTGAATTGGTAAAAAAAAATCCTTATTGATATCAGGACTTCAAATTTCCCGGATATGGCAGGAACAACAGATTCCTGTCAATTCCAGGTTCTGTATGTCACAACAAGCCACAGAATATATAGAAATCTGTCAGTGCCACGAATAAGAAATCTTAGCTGGAAACAGCAAAAAAAAAAAAAAAAAAAAAAAAAAAAAAAATCTAGACTTTCCACAAAGCCAGGTTTCACAACAGACGTGTAAAGTGATGTTTGCAAAGCTTAGATCGTTATATCAAGTCTAAGAAGAGTAACCTGGAGTAAAATAAAGCGAAATAAATAGGCTTTACATTTCTCTATCCATATACAAGCAGCGATACAGTGATGGCGAATAGTGATGCTTTGCTAAGATCAGATCATACGTCTAGCATTTCTTCACACTTTTTGGATACGCTTGACACAACAAAGACTTGTATCCAAATGCATGAACATGAAGTGATTCTGACGTCCTGTAGCGGGATTCGAACCCACATAGTACATAGACGGGGTCTCAAAGAAGCGTGAATCTGAATGAAATGAAGCGAAATTTATTTTATACGCTTATCAATAACAGCGCCGTTCGACACGAAAATATCAGACACCAAACTGAGCACAAAAGAATATCACACGCACGTAACATTCCCAGATGATTTCTATGTGCTGCGTCATACAATCCCCTTTTTGTTTCTTTCATTACATTCCATGTCCTCCCATTTATCCTCTCTTCCCTCTTCCCAGTCTCGTTATCTCTCTCTCTCTCTCTCTCTCTCTCGCTCTCTCTCTCTCTCTCCTCTCTCTCTCTCTCTTTGTCCTCTCCCCGCCTACGCTAATGACGTATCAGCGATATTTATATGCAAGGGGGATTTCGCCAATTAAGGAATCGTATGGCACATAATTATCAAACCAGTCATTATATGGTGCGTGGAGCCTGCTGCTGATTGGTTACGTTATCTCAGTGAATGCCGCTTTGTTCTCGTATTTTGTTTTGTTGGCGAAGTCTCCCGGGCTGCGCGCGCAGCTTTTGCAAAAGTTCACGTTTAGCGTGATCACCGAGGTAGCTGGATGAATATACGTTAATTAATAATGAGGCAGCATAAAACATCAACAATGATGTCGAGTAAAGTTGGTTTATGAAAAGTTTAATTTGGAGTTTATTAAGAATCTAAGTAATGCCACTTCTGCAACTTTTATTTTATACGTCATACAATTAACGCCATTTCAAATTTATACTACAATAACTTTATGGAGGCAAAACGAATAAAGCAGAATTTATATAAAATAGATTCAGTCACCCTTTATCCTTGAGAACTTATATTTCAAAAGAACAATTCGAGACACTTATAATAATACTTGATGTCTTATTATTTCCAAATCAGTCCAGTATCATTGTGAATATAACGAATAGGGGAAGAATATGAAAGAATAAATGAATAATAAAAAAAATTAATCTATTTAAAATATTGCAAATGTTAATTTAAATCTTTAAACATCTGAATAAGCAAAGGATTAGTTTGATCATCATAGTCAGTTCTTATTGCGATAAATAATGCTAAATACTTTAACATTCAATTCAGAAGTTTATAAGATAACCCAACGTTGTAAAAAAAATGCATTTTACTAAGTGCAAAATACCTACTACAAGCTAAACTAAACAAATCAGGTACTTCACTGAAGTGCTCAAGGTTTATAGCCATGTAATGAGCTGAACTTTACTTATAGAACGAAATGCTTTTCATCGCCGTTCGTATATGAAATGGGAGTGTCTGATATGTGAACTTTTCATACTAACCACTTTTTTAGGAAGCAACTATTGGAAAGTTGCAGAATTTACAAAACTAACGAAATCCAATACCATCATCCCTGGTATTGACCAAGGAACGATTTAACATAGAAACACTATCACACACACACACACAGAGTATACATCTAAGAGTATAATTCGTACATGTCTCTTCTGAGATTGTTCTTAGTTAATTCCAAATCATTGCAGTCAATTTTCCTGCCTGTTCCAGGCAAGGTAAATTTATACTGTCCAGCCATTTAGGAGTAATCTATTATATTTTCAATTAGGTAAAGTCCACAGCCCAACCCTTTCTCTCTCTCTCTCTCTCTCTCTCTCTCCTCTTCTCTCTCTCTCTCTCTCTCTCTCTCGCTCTCTCTCTCTCTCTCTCTCTCTCTCTCGTTTCGTAAATTTATACCGTCCATTCTTTGACGAGCCATCCGTTATATTCTTAACTAGGTCGAGTCCACAGCCATCTCTCTCTCTCTCTCTCTCTCTCTCTCTCTCTCTCTCTCTCTCTCGTTGTTTCAGGTTTGGCCAATTCATACTGTACATTTTTTGACGAGTCATCCATTATATTTTCAGTTAGGTAAAGTCCATATTCCACATCTCTCTCTCTCTCTCTCTCTCTCTCTCTCTCTCTCTCTCTCTCTCTCTCTCGTTTCGTAAATTCATACCGTCCATTCTTTGACGAGTCATCCATTATATTTTTAATTAGATTAAGTCCACACCCCACCGCCACCTCTCTCTCTCTCTCTCTCTCTCTCTCTCTCTCTCTCTCTCTCTCTCTCGTTTGGTTAATTTATATTGTCTTTTCTTAGAAGAGTCATCATTCCAATTTTTCATAAGGTAAAGTCAGTCCACAGGCCACACACACTCTCTCTCTCTCTCTCTCTCTCTCTCTCTCTCTCTGTCTCTGTCTGTCTCTCTGTCTGTCTGTTTGTCTGTCTGTCCGTCTGTTTGTCTGTCTGTCTGTCTCTCGCTCTATCTCTCACTCTCGTTTGGCTAATTTGTATTGTCTTTATTTAGAAGAGTCATCATTCCAATTTTTTATTAGGTAAAGTCCACAGGCCACATCTCTCTCTCTCTCTCTCTCTCTCTCTCTCTCTCTCTCTCTCTCTCTCTCAAGACGTCCGACGTAAATATCAATTTCCTGTTGGAAATGTGACAAACGTGTATTCGTTCTCTCTCTCTCTCCCCATTTTTCCCGAATTCGCTCTGCAACATTGCAGTCTTTCAAATATTCGCTGAGAATTACTATGCGCATGTTCAAATATCCTTTCATTTGCTGCGACGAGGAATTCATGTCATAGTCTTCTGTTGTTGAAACAACAGCAGCCTTCCCGATGACTTTTTTCTTTTTTTTGGTTGGGGAAGGGGAAGGGAGGGGAGGGAGTTTTTTTTTTCTGATGTCTGGTATCTGTTTTCATTCTTTTGCTTAGCTGCTATAATTTCTTATTTTTCATTCTTTATTTTTATTTTTGAGTTTCTCTGATGCTTAGGGTGTATGCAAGACTTTTCTGCTAAATTAGTTTTTTTAAAGATATTCATAAATAGAATTTCGTCACCCAAGATTTTTTGTACATTTTAATTCATATGTGTATACAAATTAATATTATATTCAGTTCAATATACAAACACACACACAAAACACATACCTATATCTGAATGGAAATGCATACGTACGAACAATGATATTATTTCATTTCAACATATACACACAAGGGATGGTGAATATATATATATATATATATATATATATATATATATATATATATATATATATATATATATATATATATAGATTCAATATACAAACAAACACACGAACCCATACCTATATATGTATGCAAATACATACGCACGTACATATATACATGCATATAAAGTGAGATATATTCATTGCAATATATACATTCAAATACACATATGTGCATGGAGATATATCTATATATATATATATATATATATATATATATATATATATATATATATAGATGTATAGGTATATATATATATATATATATATATATATATATATATATATATATATATATATATATATTCACTAACCCTTCAATTAACACTACTTCCCTCCCCTTTTCCCTTTTACAATATTCTCCCTAAGTCTTCATTCAGTTCCCACTCTCTCACTTCTTTCATCCACGTCTCCACCAATCCCACTAACTCTCTTCTTCTTCTTTTTCTTCTTCTTCTTCCCATCAGGTTTCATAGGAAATCGATCCTAGCGATCTTTCTCCTTTTCCTCTCTTCTATTCTCTAAGGTTCAAAATTCTTCCGAATTATGGAGATTCTGATCTTTACGGCATCGTGGACGAAGGGAGTGCATCGCCAATCTTCCTTGAAGGTTTCGTATGCCATTTCGTATCTGATAAGTTCATTTTATTTTACAATATAAGAGGGCCTTTTTTTTTGTCGTGTTTAGCTTTCTGTTAGAGAAGACTATTATGCCTGTTTTTCTATCATTTCGCAATCTTTCTGTTCGTCCTCAGATCTTCAAAACTACTGAGGCTAGAAGGTTGCAAATTGGCATGTTGATCATCCACCCTCCAATCATCAAACGTACCAAATTGCAGCCCTCTAGACCCAGTAATTGTTATTTTATATAAGGTCAAAGTTAGCCATAATCATGCGTATGGCAACGCTACAAGACGGGCCAACACCGGGCCGTGGCTGAAAGCTTCGTGGACTGATTCTAATTCCCCTTTTTATAAACCGAAGTCATTTATTTTCCTCGCTTCAGGATAACTATGTTCAGACTATTTCGAGCTTTTAAAATAATTCCAAAAAATAAAGTCAGTCTTCTACCTAAGACATTCCATCTCTAAGGTTAAAAGTAGAATTAAGTAGGAAAACCACCGTAATTGTAAAGATACAGATCCTGTAGTAATGTCACGTCTGCATATAGTTTACAGGGATGAAAGTAGACTGGAACAATTGCTGAAGTCATAGCTGTTCTTAGACATAGTAATTGAAGAAATTATAGATAATAAAAATATGTCAGAAATTCTGACGAGAAAGAAGGGCTAAAAATAGCCTCTTAATGGCCCAGGTACTGTTCGAGAGAGAGAGAGAGAGAGAGAGAGAGAGAGAGAGAGAGAGAGAGAGAGAGAGCCATCAACTTGGAAAGTAGAGAACACGGAATTCCAAGAGAGTTCGGATTGTTGATTGCAATAATTCCCTGTAATAACAAAACTCGAGAGAGATGATAAAGTAGATCTTAAGTACGTGGCCAGTGTCCCGAAATGTGGAATGACTTGGGAAAAAAAAAACTTCACAAGAAGGATTATAAAGAGAAAGATCTCATTGTTATAAAAAAAAAATAAGAGTACTTCCCACTTAAGTAAAATTTTATCTGGTATACGTTTTATCACAGGAATTCGTAACAGCATTGTTTTGGTTTCAATATTTTCATTATTGTCACCAAAATTCTCGTCATCTGGTTGTATTTCTCTCTCTCTCTCTCTCTCTCTCTCTCTCTCTCTCTCTCTCTCTCTCGTCATTCTTATACAAATTCTCGTCACTTTTCTATTCTCATGCAAATTCTCGTCACCTGAATCCATTCCTCTCTCTCTCTCTCTCTCTCTCTCTCTCTCTCTATTCTTATCATGCAAATTCTCGTCACCTGATTCCATTCTCTCTCTCTCTCTCTCTCTCTCTCTCTCTCTCTCTCTCTCTCTCTCTCTCTCTCTCTCTCTCATAAAAAACGATGTTATTGGGCCAAAAATGACCTATATTAAACAATTTCCTTGCCCGCTTCATCATTGCAATAACAATTATGCAGCGGTTAACAAGAACAAAGTGTCAGGTTGACAAATGAAAAAAAAGAAAATGCATTTTACTCTGAGCAAAGAGAAATCTGGTTCGTTTTGGTGCTCTTCTTCTGTCCATGTGAAAAAGCTACGTTAAAAAAAAAAAATATTTGGAATTCTTTTCATATAATTGGAACAAAACTCGGCAACTTCCAAAAGTTGAAACGAATCAAAAAGTTGCTTTTATAAGAATGTCTATTCACTGCAGAATGATATACATCGTCGATATATTAAAAAAAATATTGTTCAATAAAAAAAACTCCTGTCAAAAAAAAACAGAATGCAATACTCAAATACACCTGTGCAATGTACAATCAGGTTAGATACACTTACAATTGCTTTTATCCATTGCAGAATGATATACATAGTCGATATATTAAACTAATGATTGTTTAAGCAAAAACTCCAATATGCAAAATACAGAATGCAATGCTCAAATACACCTATATAATCAGGTTAGATACACTTACAATTGCTTATGAACAAAGTATCACCTCTCACTGCAACAAGATGAAAAACGCAACATGTTTCACTTTGCAAAAATGCAATCGATGCAACAATGATGATAAAAAGTGAGGTAGGAAGGAATGTGATGACATTAGAGGCGTAAAAACTGAATAAATGAGAGAGAGCAAAACAGAATGAATTAATGTATTCAAGAAACAACAGACAAAAAGGCGTTGAAGGAAAATGAGAAGCCAAGTTCGTTCTGTGAAAGACTCAAGAGTAAGTGAAGTTTGGGTGATTGATCCTTTTTCGAAAATCTGAGCAAATACATTTAATTATCAAGTGATGAATTCAATGTGATTTCCTGAGGGTCTATAGGTAAGAAATCCCCAAATATATAAACATAACAGTTTAACGTTTTCCGATATATTTCTCCATATAAAAAATTGTCAGTGACCTCCACCAAGCTGAATTCTGAACTGTTCAACCATAATAGTTAAGTATATTTTAGTTTAATCAGATCACTGACCTGATTGACACCTCTCCTAGGGCTGGCCCGAAGGATTAGATTTTTTTTTACGTGGCCAGGAACCAATTAGTTACCTACAGCTTATGGTGGGATCCGAACCAAATGATATCGAGAAATGAATTTCTAACCTCCAGAAATAAATTCCTCTGAGCACGCAACCCACTCGTCCAGCAAGGAACTTCAACCGTTGTAGAGATGGAATATAGAACTGAATATAGAATTTAGGCCAAAGACGCCAAGCGCTGGCACCTACGAATGAGGTCATTCGGCTTTGAAAGGGACATTGAGCTTTGAAAGGTGGATAGCAAGATGGAAGGCAGCGAATATGAATGGAGGTTCAGTAATGGGAATGAAGGGGGGCTGAGGCTAGGACCCTTAGGGACGCCACAAAGAAGTGATGTAATTGAAATGAGATTAGATTATTCACCAGCGCTGTTGGAAGAGGCAGACCTAAATGGATGAGAACCACGAAACGGAAGAGGGAAATGAGGAGAG
>NC_061103.1:45016833-45029333 GCF_015104395.2 Macrobrachium nipponense
CTTCTTCTTTTAGACGTCTGGCATAGAGATCTTGGCACGACTTCAGACGTGAGTCGGGATGCGATACTTATTACGAACAACATGGCATTAAGTATGTGGACTGACCTAAGGAGAATATTGGCGTTCATGCACGTGTAAACAAATTTATATATGTGTGTATATACGTGTTTGAGTATATATATTCATAAGGATAAAATACTAGTCTTCTTAATACAATACCTTACTTCATCTTGCAATGCAAAAAAGTAGAAGCACACAAGATTATATCTTAGCAAGAGAGAAAGAAGGATAATGAACAAAGATAACGAAATGAAAAGTCCTTCAGGTAAGAACTGTTAAAGGAATGTTCTTTGATGGAAGTCATCCCGGAATTGCAGAATTTCCAAGTCTTAATGAAGAGAGCAGGAAACTCGCTGGTGGTACTACATACTGACAGCAGGGAATTGGATCTTTTATGACTGATGAAGGTAGGCTAGTAATTACAGAATTGTCTCTTCATTCATTATATAAACAAGGCGTGAACCGACCTCCAGCTTACTCGGGAACGCGAGCAAGATTTTTCCTTCACCCTTAAGTTGTAAACGTTATATTCCTAACTTAACGTAAATTTAAAACGCGCTAAAGTACACAGTTAAAAAGAGCCTTGTTTCACCAACGAAAATTAAAATAAATATGGTATATTTTATTGGTGTGGTGGACAGCAAAGAAGAGGTGGTCAATCAACGAGAAAAAAAGGGTAGGAAAATACATTCAGCGATCAACAAAAATGGAAAAATCCACTCAATTAACCACGAGAAGATCAAATTACAGCCTGCACGGCACGAGACACAGTAAAGTTCCCACATTACTGCCTGTAACCTCCCCGAAGCAATACTGCCACGCTTTGAGGAACAAGTTATAGTACTTCGAAACCGTCCAACTTTTTTTTCTTTTTTATGTTTTTCAAAAGAAGCTAAGATAAGAAAAATGAGACCCGTAGAATGGAGACATTCATCTTGAAGAAGAGACACGGCCCCACGAGGACAAAACACGGGGAGTGGGAGATGGATTTGCATAAGTTGGCAAAAACTTTTCTGGGCAAAAAACACCAGACTATTTCTGCAGGACATGACATCTGGACAGCAGTCAGAAGTAAGGGGAATGTACCAATTTTCCAATGCACTGTCAGGTTACCAACGTTAGAAGCTTTTGTGATAAAAGGGATGGAAGCTTTTACATGAAGTTTTAAGATGAATGAATTATGTTATAATTGATAAAATGAGGATTTGGTTGAGGTTTCGGCCAAAGAGACTAATATATGTCCTTAGCTTATATGAATAAAATATGTCACAATTGATAAAATGGGGTTTTGGTCAAAGAGGCTAATGTATGACCTTAGCTTGTATGTGTATATATATATATATAACATATATATATATATATATATAGTATATATACTATATATATATATATATATATATATATAGATTGACGAAGAACACCAACCTAGATGACATTGTTTTTACGAAAACGGTTACATAAAGTCTCACAAGGTTTGACCTGAAGAGGGAGGCGGGTGGGGGAGGGAAATCGCCCATACAGCCATCCTTCCTTTCTCTCTCTCTCGTCTCTCTCTCTCTCTCTCTCTCTCTCTGTCCAGGGAATAGCATATACTATACGGTCGGTCGTAAACCTAACTATCCACCAGACACAGCGCTCAGCTGCTGCTGTTGCTGCTGTTGCTCTCTCTCGTACGAGACTTGTCCAGACCTAGATGCAATTTTCGTGGTCAAAACAAAAATGTTACGAGGCATTAATTCTTCTTCTTTTTTGTTCTGGCTGGCTCGGTTTGGGTCTGGCGTACTACGTGGTGGTATAGGAATTATATATATATATATATATATATATATATATATATATATATATATATATAGTATATATATAAAACGTTACTGTATACATTATTATATATTATGTTCACCTCGTCTCTTAAAACAGTTTTGAACAGTTTTGAAAACTTTCAAATGCTACCCTTAACGTGACGCAAAAAAATAAGTGACACTAAAATAAACGTATACAAACACACACACACACTCATATATATATTATATATAATAAATTACTATATATATATATATATATATAATATATATTATATAATTATAATAACAGATATATATAATATACTTAGAGATATATATATTAATAATATATATTTAATTATACACATATATAATATCTTGTGTTGAAACTTTTCACTGTAAATCCCACCTGTCTTTCGTCATCCATTAGCTAAGCTTTCGCCTCTACAACTCCCCTCCAATCTTTTAACTACATCCTTAATTATCTTATCTATCGATAGCTTTACAATTATCATAATTATCCATTTACACTCTTCCCCCATGTCCTATTTCCTGCCAGGAATTTTTGGGAACCAATTAAGGTCTATCCATTTACACTCTTCCCCATGTCCTTTTTGCTGCTAGGAATTTCTGGGAATCAATTAAAGTCTCCTTTTAAGCTATATATGAATAGAAACTAAGTCCAGACTGAGAAACTGAGAGGTTCAATAGAGCAAAACCAGCGAGGACTGAAAGGGAGTTGCAAGTAATGAGAAAACTTTACTTAGATGTTACTGAAAGGACAGTCAAAGAGTGCACCTGATATTTGGTGGGTTAGGGTTGGGTGGGGGGAGGGGGAGGGGGGGGTTTTTTAGGGGGTTTTAAGGACACCGTGTCCTCGTTGATAAACATAAGTTGAGTGAAAGAGAATAACACAAAGTAAAGAATGTTCAATTACGATTTCTCCCCTTCATTCATTGAATGTCTTTAAATGTATCTATTTTAGTTCGTCAACTGTTAACTACGCAGTGATTTTCGGAAGCACTCACAAATTTACACAAATCATTTAAACCTTTGCATCATCCACCTTCCTCTTCTCTCTCTCTCTCTCTCTCTCTCTCTCTCTCTCTCTCTCTCTCTCTCTCTCTACTTCCCATAATCAGCAAATTTTTAAATTACAACAACGTCAATTAAGGATAACATTCCATACAGAATGTTTATGTATAATATATATAGATATATATAGATATATATATATATAGATATTATATACATATATATAGATATACATATATATATATAAAAATTATATATATATGTATATATATCATGTATATATACATATAT
This sequence comes from Macrobrachium nipponense, assembly GCF_015104395.2. NCBI lineage: Eukaryota > Metazoa > Arthropoda > Malacostraca > Decapoda > Palaemonidae > Macrobrachium > Macrobrachium nipponense. The sequence goes on from NC_061103.1 coordinate 45,020,001, forward strand.
ATATATATATATATATATATATATATATATAGAAACCATATATATATGTATATATATACAACGTATATATTTATATATGTATATATATATATACATATAATATATAATGTCATATTATATAAATATATATATATATATACTATATATATATATATATATACGAATCCAAAGAATTCATACTGTATCCAGCGAGCAAAAATTCAGCTTCCCCCAAAAAATGTCTTTTCCCGAACACACAAATGTATATATATTCTTATATCTAGATCAGTATTTCGTTCCCAACGTCAACCAAAAAAAAAAAACCTATTACGGGCAGCTTCCTCCTCCTCCTCTCTCAAAAGGGGTGTGAGGGGTGGGGGTGGGGGGGGGGTGGCGAGAATCCTACTAAGACTGTCGTCATTCCTCAGGGGAGGCTCATTCAGGGGGGAGCCCATTCAGAGGATCCTGGGGCTATGCATCATCACCGTTGCGATACCAGATTCCAGGGTGTCTTGATTTTTTTTTTTTTTTTGCAATGTAGTGTATCGCTTCTTTGGGACGAGTATGTGTTTCGTGTTTAGCAATTCATTTTGCTGTTGCATTGCAAGTTTGACTCTTCAGAATATCCCTTCTTTCAACAGAATCCCAGGGTGTCTTAATTTTTTTTCTTTTTCTTTTGCAATGCAGTGTATCGCTTCTTTGGGACGAATGTCTGTTTCGTTTTAGCGATTTATTTTGCAGTTGCATTGGAAGTCTGAATCTTCAGAATATCCCTTTTTTTCACTCTCAGGGTCCGACATCACTTATCTCCTTTTATTTCTGTGCTAGTCTTCATTTCACCCCACCTGTCTCCAATCTATTTTATGAATATTTTTCGAAACACTAATAATCCTATATATGAGCATCGCCCTTCCGTACGTTTCCAATACATTCCTCCTTCTATTTACTCCCCGAAATCTTCGATAATTCCTTCCCCCTTATCTGACGCTCTTCCTTTCTTCCATTCCCCCCTCCCCCCACCCCCCCCCCCCTAAATCTTCGATAATTCCCCCCTTATACTGACGGCTGAGTTGCATTCATTTTCACCTTGCGTAATTCTTCCCTTCTTCTTAATTCATATACATCCCTTCTTGGCGTGGGCTCTTTCCCTCTCATTCATCTCGACAGCTAAAGCCCGCTCATGCTGTTCAGGGCGCGTGGCCCCCTAAAGCTCCACTGATTGTTTCCCGTCTCTCTCTACCCTTTATGTAGATGAACTCAGCTCTGCGAAGAAGGGTCAAATACGCTGCAGCAACAAGAGCACAGTAATCTCTCTCTCAGTCGGGGCTCAAACATTGGCAGCCCACGTTAATCTAGCGCCCGTTTCGAAATCGTCGTGAGTCGAATGCAATGGCACGGCAGCGCACATGAGTGGATTTTGTTGGGGTGGGGAGGGGGGCGGGGCCGGGGGGGGTGTTGGGGGGGGGGGGTTAGTGTACGACGGGCGATGAAGAAGATGCTATTGCTAGGTCGCGTGGTGTTTTTGTGCGTTTTTTTTTTTTTTTTTTGCTTTTTTTTTTTTGAGGCCTTTTCTGTATGTATCCGGGTGTGTGTGTGTTTTTTTTTTATGTGCTGATTTATCTGTCTCAGAGAGAGAGAGAGAGAGAGAGAGAAAGAGAGACAGAGATTGAGTGTAAGGTCTTTGATGAACTAAAGGGGTCTGTCGTACGTTAAAGCATTTCTGTGAACATTACATGTTCCTGATGCAGTGCACTTGAACGATCAACCTTTGTTGCATTATCAATAATTGTATGTTGCTGTAATATTAATTCTCATGATATAAAAAGAACAGTGAAGTTCAAAAGCAACATATTTATGAAAATAAGTATAAAATTCTCTGCCTATACCATGAGCACCTACCTGTCGAAATAACTCAAGTTTTAGGGAAAAAAAGTAAAAAAAATAATTATCCTGATAGCACCTGGCAGATGTTATTGCCTGTAGGAAGGACTGATATGCATATTAGCAAGGGAAGATTGATTCCTTTAAGGCGCGCAAAATGTCTTTGATGTTTGATATCTTCTCTTATTGGCTTCTCTCAATTTAATTTAATCTTCCACTCGAATTAATATCCTCGAGTGACTCTCATCCATTGAATTAATTTCAGTTCATTCCTTCTCTCTCTCTCTCTTAATAATCTTTCTGCAGTCCATCATTTCACGTGGTCAGAGATGTATTGTATTTTGCTTTTATAAAAATCGACTGAGAGAGAGAGAGAGAGAGAGAGAGAGAGAGAGAGAGAGAGAGAGAGAGAGAGAGAGAGAGAGAGAGATGGAATAACCAAGGCAACTGGATACGACTCGCGCGAAAGCGTTGTCTATTTTTATCCATTAGTGATTCATCTGATATTCACTTCAACATTTTATAGCGCGAAATTGACTCGTCCCTTGCTGGTGGTCTTTTTTCTCTCTCTCTCTTTCTGTCTGTCTCTGTCTCTCTCTCTCTCTCTCTCTGCTGTTCGAGAAAAACTGACTTTCTCTCTCTCTCTCTCTCTCTATCTCTCTCTCTCTTTCTTTCACTTTCTCTTATTCTTCTCCCCCTCTCTCTCTCTTTTTCTCTGTCTCTGTTTCTCCCTGCCTCCCTCTCTCTATACTCGTACTATCTTTTTCTCTTCCTCTCCACTCCCAATTGTCTTCTCTCTCTCTCTCTCTCTCTCTCTCTCTCTCTCCCAGTTGCTTTTAACACCTCATTGTTATTGCTTTATTTTGGTGCGATGCCCTGTATTCCATTATAACGGGGGAGGGGTAGGGGGGGGGGGTTGTGGTGGGAGAGATTGAGCCGCCTTTGCTTTTAAAGAAATGCATTTTGGCCCATTAAACCGAGGTCTGCAACTGCGTTATTTCATTAAACTTTATTGCACCTTCACCCATCTGATCGTTTACGGGACGTTACATTTTCGAGGTTTTGTTACTTTGGAAAGTTGCACTCCACTCCCACTCCCCGCCCCATCTCTCTCTCTCTCTCACTCTCTCTCTCTCTCTAGAGATCACTTTCCACTAAAACTACATTTCTCCTAATGGAGGACATTGCCAGGGAATATGAGAGAGAAAAAAAATGGATATAGTTGCTAAGAGTGAAAAATTTTTGCACAAACAGAAAGCCCATCTATCTATCTATCTATCTATCTATCATCTATCTATCTACTCTGCACTACTGAGACGCTCTACTCTATTATGGATAGTTGCTATGAGTGAAAGAATTTTGCACAAACAGAAAGCCTATCTATCTATCTATCTATCTGTCTACTCTGCACTACTGAGAAGCTCTACTCTATTACGGCTATCGTATATCAATATTCTATATTTTCATTCAGAGTCCAACCCGAGTCAATTGATAAGACACTCGACGGAGCGGGTATACAAATATGCTGCATATAGCGCTCGGAATCTCTCTCGATATGAACTCATAAGGCTTAGGCTCGAATTACTAATACGCTGACAGGCTCGCGTCTTATGTCAATATTTTGATGACTGGGGATCAGACGTTTCTCGTTCTTGGCGCTGTAGTAGTATTTATGATTAAGGCGTATACGGTTTGAGATCTTATTTGCGAACTCTCACGGCAAACGAGTTAACAAGGGTGGGGGTCGGGGTGGGGAATGGTGGCGGGGGGAGGGGGGTATTCCATTGGCATAAGTAATTTCCTACCAAGGCACTGCTTTCTCTACATCACGGTTTACATCAGTTGACTGACCACCGGGCAAATAATCTGTATATCTCTTAAGTCAACTGAGAAACATACTTATACAATTATGGTTAGGTGATGCTAGTTAACTTACACAGACACACACACACATATATAATATATATGACACATGAGCATCTCTGTCGAACCCTAATTTTGGCAAGCCTAACCTAGCCCTAATTAGCACAACTCAGCTCAGGGCCTCCTCGCTAAATGCCTAACGTTCTCACCACTGCACTCGTCCCATTACCCAGTACATGCCGCTACATAAGAAAATCACTTGGTGGTTATGAAATATTTATGTTCAGGAATCATTAAGATTCGGGGCAAGGCTGCCACCCTGTAGTATGCTGTTACGTTAGGCTAGGCTAGGTAGCAGTACTTACCTTAAAACTTGCAGATGTTATCACCCTTAACCACCGTTCTCAGTATTGGCTACCTTCAACAACGCTAACCACTATTAACTAATATCGCTTAAATGATCCGTTATTATCGTTATTATTATCCGTCTCCACCGGTGACTCTAATACAAAGCTATTATCACTGCTTAAACCGTACACGCCGTCACCGCGATCATTTGTGAACAAACATGGCGGTGGAATCTGTGACGTCATCAGGTGACGTCACCATCGGAATTCAGTGTAGCCAAAAATACAGCTGAATACTGTATTTTACTGTAGTTTAAACGAGAAAAAAACTGCATATTTGTCGTAGTTTATGTAGCCTTCATAGTGACAGATATGTTTGCTTAATTATATGTAATATTTATTAATGTTATTTCTGAAATTCGTGAGAAATTACGGTGCATTTACTATTAAAACTGTTTGTTAACGCAAGAAGCACAGAGCTGTAATAATCATATTTATAGTATGAGTAGATACGGGGATTTTATTTTATTTTATTTTATTTTATATATATATATAATAGATATATATATATATAGAATTATATGCTGTACAGAAAACTGATGCGCAGAAGAAACTTCGGCACTTTTTATTTTTATCTTTTTTAAATCGTCGTTTTCGTATCTACTCTAAACAAACAAATGTTCTGTATTCTGCCTTAATGTCTACAGAGTTCTGGTTTCTTCCCTATCTACAGAATATCATGTCATATATATATATATATATATATATATATATATACATATATATATATATATATATATATATACATGTATATATATATATATATATATATATATATATATATATATATATATATATACATATATATATTGGTATTTGATTTGGTGTTAAAAAATAACGAAATTACAGAAACAGAAGGAGAAAAGTAACAGTGAAGTATCTCCAATTACAGACAACTATTCCCGTAAATTTTTATGATAATAAAAACAACTCATAGACCACAACAACGCGTGAAAAAAAAAACTCGCCTAAACACACACAGACACACACACACACACAAGAATAAATGATAAAAACTCCCTCTCGATGATACGAATCTACAGAAAAAGAAGAAGAAAGTGAAAGAAAAGAGATGGAGAAGAAGATGGAGCTGAAGTAGTTTAGGGCGAGTTATTGCAATGATAACAGACTTAATTATGATTCTTCTTCTTCTTCTTCTTCTTCCATCTCTTTGCCCACTGACCACGTCGACTGTTGCCATACAGAGAGAGAGAGAGAGAGAGAGAGAGAGAGAGAGAGAAAGGGGAGAGAAGAGCGAATAAAGGGACAGAAGAGAGAGGAGAGAGAGAGAGAGAGAGAGAGAGAGAGAGAGAGCGATTGAAGAGAGGGAGAGAAGAGAGAGACGAGAGAGAGAGAGAGAGAGAGAGATGTGAGAGAGAGACAGAGTGATAAAGGGACAGACGGAGAGAGAGAGAGAGAGAGAAGAGAGGGGAAGAGAGAGAGAGAGAGAGAGAGGGTGAGAGAGAGACAGAGAGATAAAGACAGACGAGAAGAGAGAGAGAGCGTTGAAATGAGGGAGTGGAGAGAGACAGAGAGATAAAGGGACAGACAAAAGAGAGAGAGAGAGAGAGAGAGAGAGAGAGAGAGAGAGAGAGCGTTGAAAGGAGGGAGTGAGAGAGAGACAGAGATAAAGGGACAGACAAGAGAGAGAGAGAGAGAGCGAGAGAGAGAGGAGATTTTAATATTATTTGTATATATATATATATATATATATATTATATATATATATATATATATAATATATATATATATTTGATAATTGATAAAAAAAATTATGCTAAAAAATCTCTAGCCGGTGAAGCAGCATAAAAACATTTCCCACTGGTGGCTTTTGGTAAGTAGATAATAAGACGTTAATTGAGTAAGCTCTTCATTACAGCCCTGTTCTTTGCTGGGTTAATGTTAATTGTTAGTATGGACCAACTCTTCGTATTGCGTAATGTGCTGTATTATGTAATATGTACTTATCAAAGCTGGGAGAAGCTACAATCATGTTATTATCTTAACTATCGTATTTCATAAACCTCCATGCTTAATTGATGGGCTCACGCACGCACATACACACACACACACACACTCACACACACACACACACACACACGACACACACACACATATATATATATATATATATATATATATATATATATATATATATATATATATATATATTATATATATTCATGTATAATGAGTGGTGTGTAAGCATGTGTCGCATGTATGTACGTACGTATGTCTATAAACCATCAAGTTATAATATCCTCATTATCACTCCAACTTATACATTAACTCAGAGAGAGAGAGTTAGACGGAGAGGAGAGAGAGAGAGAGAGAGAGAGGAGAGAGAGAGAAGAGAGAGAGAGAGAGAGCGAGCGGCATCACTCGCATGATGCATATATTTGTCCCTACTAATAAAACTTCGCAGCATATGTTCTAGCTATCAGGAAATCCATTAATCGTCCGAGTTATATACCCACACGTGCCAATTACTCGCAGAACTTTTCGTGTGATCAATGTCATCTGAACTTGCGACTAGTTTCTTGCGTGTTTATGTCGTATAGTTTGTTAGTTTCTATGCTTTGGACGATTCCCAAATTGAGAAAGTTATTTGTCATATTTTCCATGGGCCAGGTTCTGTAATATGTTTTTTTTTTTTGTTTTTTTTTTTTTTTTTTATGTATTTTTATGTATATATAAATATGACATATCAGTTCCAGCCTGAATACTTAGATGAAAATAAAATACAATTCTCTCTCTCTCAAAAAAAGAAAAATAGTTTTGCAACACATTTAGGCTAAAAGAACAAATTTATCTATCTTTTTGACTCCGTTGGGTAGAAAGCAGAAGTGATCTTTGATTCAAGTTTATCAGACATTTGAATATATGTATGTATGTATGTATGTATGTATGTATGTATGTATGTATGTATGTATGTATGTATGTCGTAAACATTTCCCATTGTTGACATATTCGAAAACACTTGTTCAGTTTCGCTCAAATTTGGTACAAAGACCCCTTTGGAATATAAAATCGACATGGCCTATCAGTCCTTTTACACCAATGATTATCCTCAATGATTTACTGTGTCTGTATATAAAATGCATATTTGCTATCAGTATTTCTACACCAGTCCTCAATGACTTACTGTGCCTGTAAAAAAAAAAATATTTGCTGGCATCCATTTCTGGCTAATTTGCATAACATCTTCACTTTCTTCCATCCCTAATATCCAATTAATCTTTGTACTCAATAAAATGATTACAGAATGTTGCAGAAGTATTTCTGCAACAGAATCGCAAACCTTTCTCTTATTTTTATTTTTCCACAGTGTCATATGATGTCATGGCACCCTTCCATCTCTCCCATATCTTGTTTTTCCGTTTCTCTCGTGATTTTTCCCTTCCCTGTTCTGTGCGCATTCTTTATTGCCTTTGTCTGATGCATACCCTTTGATATACAAACCATCTTTCGCTTTACTTTTGCCGTTTCTGATTTATTTTCGTTTTGTGTCGTAAAACCTTTTATTTGGGAGAGAGAATTTTATTTCATTTTCATCTAAGTATTCAGGCTGGGAACTGATGTGTCTAATATATATATATATATATATATATATATATATATATATAATATATATATATATATATATATACATATATATATTGTTTACCAGTATGAGTATTTCCTTCGATCAATATCTGTTCTCACTTCACTTCACTGTTTATTATTATGTCATCTGCGTCTCCGACAAAGAGCTTTGTCAAGAAAACCAGTTCTTTGTCTCATTACCAAAATGATAATGAGTAATTGATTTTAAATACGCCCCTTGAATTTAATTACATTAACTTTTGTTGTAACTCGACATAAAAAACGAATCGTTTGACACCTAATTTCACTTTAATGTATTCAGTGAAAAACCATTGTGCAAATCTGATGCCAAAATAAACAAAGAGAGAGAGAGAGATAAAGAGAGAGAGAATACGATACCCGAATAGAATCCTTGAGAGAGAGAGAGAGAGAGAGAGAGAGAGAGGAGAGAGAGGAGAGAGAGAGAGAGAGAATACGATTCTCGAATAAAATCCTCGATAAAAGTATTGCATTTGTGCATATTTAAAAAGAATGCATTTAGTTAGAATTGCTTTTGAATAATTCAGTCCAATAACTCCCTCGTCTATGGAACACCTCACAATTCAATTTTATTATATTTTGGTATAGCTTTCTTTCACTGAACGTGAATTACTATCATTTTTCTCTCAAAGGTAACACGTAGTTGACCTTAACTATATTTCTCCACAAAACATATCATTATCTAGCTTATTATTTATATAGTTTATGGTTCATCGTAGATTTATTATTTATAAATCATTTACAAAAATCTTCAGTATTGTCTCGTAGCTCCAAATTTCAAGTTATGTTTTTAACAAACAAGCAGCAATGACTACCATGAACGTGCTACCCCGAATAACCTCAGTTACAGAATAACAACAAAATTTCGAGCAATAACAAAGAAACATATAGGTACAAGTTTCTGGCCTGAGAAATCACAGTCCACAAAACATCATTATGTAGCTATTAGTATAGATTTATTATTTATAAATTAATTACAAAAATCTTCAGTATTGTCTCGTAGCTCCAAATTTATTTATGTTCTTATCAAACAAGCAGCAATGACTATCATGAACGTGCTACCGCGAATAACAAGAGTTACAGAATAATAACAAATTTTCATTGCAATAACAATTATAGAAATATACATAAGTTTCTGGCCTGAGAAATCAGTCCACAAAACATCATTATGTAGCTATTAGTATAGATTTATTATTTATAAATTAATTACAAAAATCTTTAGTATTGTCTCGTAGCTCCAAGTTTATGTTCTTATCAAACAAGCAGCAATAACTACCATGAACGTGCTAACCCGAATAACCAGAGTTACAGAATAATAACAAATTTTCATTGAAATAATAATTATAGAAACATATATAAGTTTCTAGCCTGAGAAATCACAGTTGCAAGCAACTGCTTAACTTCCTTCACACGTATCTTCACCTGAGGTGGACGAGAAAACGTGCATTTGACACGCGAAGTCTCGGCCTCTGTGTGAATTACCTTCTCTTCAGCCAGAGAGAGAGAGAGAGAGAGAGAGAGAGAGAGAGAGAGAGAGAGGTATACCTATGGGTGGTGGTAGGTGGTCCAGGTGGGCGCC
>NC_061103.1:45034333-45041833 GCF_015104395.2 Macrobrachium nipponense
AGTGGTTTAAAATTACGATGAAGGGAGAGGAGTCGGGATTGTCAAGGTATAGATGAGAGAGGTGAGTTTGGGAAGACTGGCTTTTAGCATTGTATCATCTAACCGTTCCATTAATGGCTCAATTTATCAACAAATATTGGTAGTCAAGATGATGTCAAGCGTATGATTTCTTCCCTGAATTCAATCATGTTATCAACAAAGCTCCTTGTGGAATGTTTTGGGGAAACGTCTTTGACCCCTTGTAACACGTACAAATACATTATATCAGCTTCACATCCATAATGGTTGTCATCTTTCAAAGCCCTGCTTTCCCTGAAGTAAGGGCCAATATATTTCATTTTACAGCCAGAATGGTAAACGCCATTGCAGCCTGAAACGTAATTATTTGTTACGACTTTTAATTCTATTAATGTTTGAAGCATAGACTACTTGCATTTACAATGCCGCATATGTCCTTACAAATCTTAATCAGAAAATATTAGAGAATTCACAAGAAAAACAAAAGTAATCCACCCTATTCGTGCAAATCTCTGCAGAACCTTTAGGCTCGTACCCCCTTCCTTTTATGAGATTCCCTAAATATCAACAATTATCAGAAAGGACAAGGACCGCATTACGTCCTCAAAAATCTAAAACAGAAAATAGAGAAACTATCAAAGATAAATATAAACAATCACTCCTTTTCCTGAAAGTTTTTGCGGAAGATTTAGGCTCGTACCCACCTTCCTTGTAAAAGTTTCTCTCGATACCAACAAAACCCAGAAAGGACAAGGATCGCTTTACGTCTGCTAAAAATCTAAAACAGAAAATAGAGAAATTCATCAAGGATAAATATAAATAATCAACCCTTTTCATGCAAGTTTTTGCAAAAGATTTAGGCTCGTACCCCTTCCCCTCAGAAAGTTTCTCTAGATACCAATAATAATCAGAAAGGAGAATGACTGCTTTAAAAATCTAAAACATAAAACAGCATAAATATAAATAATCACTCCTTTTCATGCAAGCTTTTGCAGAAGATTTAGGCTCGTCGCCCCTCTTGTAAAAGTTTCTGTTTATACCATCAAAAACTAGAAAGGACAAGGACCGCTTTACGTCCGATAAAAATCTAAAAACAGAAAATATGAGGGAAACTCACCAAAGACAAACAAAACTTATCCCCTCCTCTTCATGCAAGTTTTTTTGCAGAAGAAGTTTTAGGCTCGTCGCCCCTCAAGCTAACACGGCACCCATAATTAAACACACCGCGCACGCTCTTCCCATAGTGGGAACAGAGCTCCAAAGTCAGGCCAGTAGACGACATAACTTTCTTAATTTTCAGGCTGAACGTTCAAGCTCCTCTGGTGGTGGGGGGACGGTTGTTATGTTTATTAAAGCTTATTATTGCCCCCCCTCATTACGGGAGAAAGTTCTCACGGACGTGGTGGAGGTGATGAAGTTTGGTGACGGGAACGAGAATTCGTCCATAGTCGTGATGGTTACGTTCAGGAGGGTTCGTAATGGTTACATTCAGCAGGTTCATGTTTGCTAACGTTTTCCCGTTTTGGTTACGTTCAAATGTTCAGTGCCTAGTGGGATTACGCTGAAAATGTTCTCGTGACTTTTATTGTTTTATAACCTAAAACACCTTTTTTTATTTATTATTTTGGACTTTGCATTTGGAGATTATTTTGTGGCACATGAGATTTTTTTCACATATTATTTCGACATTTCCATTCCTTTCAAACACTTATATTGAACTGCTTAGGTTTTAATCCGAATGTTATACAGAAAATAGAATGATATATCAAATTTATATGGATGTAATTAAACGAAATTAATTGCATTATTATGTAAAACAATAACCATAACATTACCTGATCGAGAGGAAATATACGCGCACATACACACAAACAATCACACAGATATATATACCTACGAGATAATTACACAATATTCCTACAAGAATTGAACAAACAATCGTCCGATAAATCTGCAGAGAGAGAGAGAGAGAGAGAGCAAACACTCAGACGTATACATACAAGATACTGACACAATATTCCAACAAGAATTGAACAACCTATCGTCCGATCAATCTCTGCAGAGAGAGAGAGAGAGAGAGAGAGAGGAGAGAGAGAAGAGAGAGAGAGAGAGAGAGAGCATTCTCTTAAATCTAATTCCCTTAAAAGAACGGCTAGAGGCAAAAGGTGGCTGGCTAGCTGCTTCCATTACGCTGACTAAAAGCTTTGCTGCCAACTCCCCTCCCCCCCCTCACCCGCCGGCCCCCTCCCCTCCCCGACAAAAACACCTAAAAGACATATATTAAACATCCTTCACTTGAGCACTTTTTAGCAGTCGTAAAACATCGCCCCTTTCTTTCTTTAAAAGGGGAAAACGGCAGCTGCGAAACCGTTGTCAGCGGCACTTAATCCCTTTGGATAGCCAAAGCGAATGTGTATATCACCTCAGAGAGAGAATACGGGGAGACTTTTTATTTATTTCTTTTTTTTTTTCGTCGGTATTTCAGACCAACTCTGTCGCTCGGTAATTCCGACGTATTATTCCACCCGACAGAATGTTTGACGGGACTCGGTAGGCAGAAGAGACAGCTAAATGCGAAGGTTATCTAAAGTGTTTAATGCAATTTTAGTCATGCCTAGGTATAACACAAAGAGACACTCTATTTACAAGGATATTAGCTAATATTCCCTATAGGGAACATTGTCTAGTGATAATTATTATTATTATTATTATTATTATTATTATTATTATTATTATTATTATTATTATTATTATTATTATGTAGTGTTTAGTCATGCTTAGATATAGCTAAATGAGACAATTTATTTACAAAGGCATTAGCTAATATTCCCTCAAGGGAACATTGTCTAGTGATTATTATTATTATTATTATTATTATTATTATTATTATTATTATTATTATTATTGGAAGAAGACCCTCTTTTAAACAAATTCTGTTGAATAACATGGCAGAATTCAGCGATATATAAGATTAAATCGCTGAATTCTGCCATTTTATTCGACAGTTTATTATTATTATTATTATTATTATTATTATTATTATTAAATTATTATTCTGCAAATTATTTCCAGTTTCGAAGTTCTTTCAGGATTTTCCTGACAGTTACACGTATTCTGAGCTAAACATGAGGACTTATTATTATTATCATTATTATTATTATTATTATTTTTTTTTTTTTTGCTCTATCACAGTCCTCCAATTCGACTGGGTGGTATTTTATAGTGTGGGGTTCCGGATAGCATCCTGCCTCCTTAGGAGTCCATCACTTTTCTTACTATGTGCGCCGTTTCTAGGATCACAGCTACTTCAGCCTCTAGGTTTTCTAGATTCCTTTTCAGGGATCTTGGGATCTTTACCATAATTTCCTGAGTCTACTCAGCTGTAAATGAGTACCTATCCCTGATGGGGTAGGGTCCAGCTATGGGTTAAATAGCAAAACTCAGCAATGATGGAAAGAAATGAAGGAATAAACGACAACGACGTAAATGGAACCTCTGGCAACAGAGGAGCTTCGTCCGGCAGCCAGGTATTAACTCAATTGAAGGGGAAGACGGTCAGGTACTTGGAGGTCGTCATCCAGCAACTGACCACCACAACGACATTATTATTATTATTATTATTATAAATATTATTATTATTATTATTATTATTATTATTATTATTGTTATTATTATTATCATTATTATTATTATTATTATTATTAGTATTATTATTATTATTCTGAAGCCGAACATCATTTATTCGACAGAAGCAGCAGAAGGTAACAGGAGACAAAGAAGGGATCGATCAATTGTAAAGAAAAAATAAATCAGAAGATTAATAAAGAGATTAATTGTGGTTGAAAAAGCCGCAACCAGACGAACGCTCATTGAGAGCAGACACATACCCTAACAATCCAGTTAGGAAAAGCCGTAGAGATGATATATCAGAAGGTCTCAGGGCAGGGGCTTAAAAAACACAGCCACATCTTCTGTTTCAGGAGATATGACTGTATTTCAAGGCCTGCTGTAACAGCCTATGGAGATATATTACACCTACGGGCAAGACCCAAGAGAAGCTCTTATAAAGGAGATAGAACCCCAAAGAATCCCGGAAGGAAACATCTTTTAATTTCTTTTCTGTTTCTTGTAATGTATTATTATTATTATTATTATTATTATTATTATTATTATTATTATTATTATTATTATTATTATTATTATTATTATTATTATTTTATTTTATTTTATTTTATTTTGTTTATTTATTTTTTTTTTTTTTGCTCTATCACAGTCCTCCAATTCGACTGGTGGTATTTATAGTGTGGGGTTCCGGGTTGCATCCTCCTCCTCCTTAGAGTCCATCACTTCTTACTATGTGCCGTTTCTAGGATCACACTCTTCTGCATGAGTCCTGGAGCTACTTCAGCGTCCTTTTCAGGGATCTTGGGATCGTGCCTAGTGCTCCTATGATTATGGGTACGATTTCCACTGGCATATCCCATATCCTTCTTATTTCTATTTTCAGATCATGATACTTATCCATTTTTCCCTCTCTTTCTCTTCAACTCAGGTGTCCCATGGTATTGCGACATCAATGAGTGATACTTTCTTCTTGACTTTGTCAATCAACGTCACGTCTGTCTGTTTTGCACGTATCACCCTATCCGTTCTGATACCATAGTCCCAGAGGATCTTTGCCTGATCGTTTTCTATCACTCCCTCAGGTTGGTGCTCGTACCACTTATTACTGCAAGGTAGCTGATGTTTCTTGCACAGGCTCCAGTGGAGGGCTTTTGCCACTGAATCATGCCTCTTTTTGTACTGGTTCTGTGCAAGTGCCGGGCATTCGCTTGCTATGTGGTTTATGGTTTCATTTTTCGTATTGCACTTCCTACACTTGGGAGAGATGTTATTTTCGTCTATCGTTCTTTGAACATATCTGGTTCTTAGGGCCTGATCTTGTGCCGCTGTTATCATTCCTTCAGTTTCCTTCTTGAGCTCTCCCCTCGTAGCCATTGCCTGTGTCATCGCTGGCTAGTTCTTTAGTCTGTCTCATGTATTGTCCGTGCATTGGTTTGTTGTGCCAGTCCTCTGTTCTGTCTGTCATTCTCCTGTCTCTGTATATTTCTGGGTCTTCGTCTACTTTTATTAGTCCTTCTTCCCATGCACTCTTTAGCCACTCGTCTTCACTGGTTTTCAGATATTGCCCCAGTGCTCTGTTCTCGATGTTGACGCAGTCCTCTTTACTTAGTAGTCCTCTCCCTCCTTCCTTTCGTGTTATGTATAGTCTGTCCGTATTTGCTCTTGGGTGTAGTGCTTTGTGTATTTGTCATAAATGTTTCCTGGTTTTCTGATCTATGCTGCGGAGTTCTGCCTTCGTCCATTCCACTATTCCTGCGCTGTATCTGATTACTGGCACTGCCCATGTTGATTATGCTTTTATCATATTTCCGGCGTTTTTGAGTTTTGACTTGAGTATCGCCTTGAGTCTCTAAATATATTCTTTCCTGATCGTGTCCTTCATCACTTGGTGTTTTATATCCCCTCCTTCCATTATTCCCAGGTATTTGTATCCTGTCTCATCTATGTGTTTGATGTTGCTCCCATCTGGTAGCTTTATCCCTTCAGTTCTCGTTACTTTGCCTTTTTGTATGTTGACTAAGGCGCATTTTTCTACTCCAAACTCCATCCTGATGTCCCCAGATACAATCCTTACAGTCTGGATTAGGGTATCTATTTCCTTGATGCTCTTACCATACAGCTTGATGTCGTCCATGAACATCAGATGGTTAATTCTGTTGCCTCTTTTCTTGAGTTGGTACCCGGCATCCATCTTCTGTAGTACTTTTGTCATGGGAATCATGGCTACTACGAAGAGTAGTGGGGACAGTGAGTCGCCCTGGAAGATCCCTCTCCTCATATTAACCTCTGCTAGTCTTAGTCCAGAGCTTGTAAGTATTGTATTCCAGTTGCGCATTGTATTTTTGAGGAAGGTGATGGTGTTTTCCTCTGCCCCATATATTTTCAGGCATTCTATTAGCCATGTGTGTGGTATCATGTCGAAGGCTTTCTTATAGTCTATCCATGCCATGCTTAGGTTGGTTTTCCTTCTCCTACTGTTCTTCATTATCGTTTTGTCTATCAGGAGCTGGTCTTTTGTGCCCCTACACTTCCTTCTGCAGCCTTTCTGTTGGTGGGGATGGTGTTTGTCTCCTCTAGGTAGTTGTATAGCCTTTCACTGATGATACCTGTTAGTAACTTCCACATTATTGGTAGGCAGGTGATAGGCCTGTAGTTACGGGCTATATTTCCCTTACTCTTGTCATTTTGGGGTGCATGGTGATTTGAGATACAATGCTGGAGTTGTTCTGCTATTCGTGGGTGTAGGGCCTTGAAGTTTTTGAGCCAGTATCCATGGACTTCATCGGGACCTGGGGCTTTCCAGTTTGGCATTTTCTTTAGTTGGTGTCTGACTGATTATTATTATTATTATTATTATTATTATTATTATTATTATTATTATTATTATTATTATTATTATTATAGATAGTAATAGTAGTACGCTAACTATTCAACTCTCTGAAAATTATTCTAAATGTTCTAAAACATATCAAATTCTTAGTTTTATCAGTTAAAAATCTCTAGTCTTTTTCACTGTAGGGAGCCCTTCGTTTTCTCTGTCTGTCTGTCTGTCTGTCTGTCTGTCTCTCTCTCTCTCTCTCTCTCTCACGTACCCCAGCATCCAAATTATGTACAGTGCATTGCCTTCAATCATCATTTTGCAAAAGTACATACAAAAGTTGACCTTGTATCTCATTATCCAATTCTCTCTCTCTCTCTCTCTCTCTCTCTCTCTCTCTCTCTCTCTCTCTCTCCCGTACCCCAGCACCTAAAATTGTGTACAGTGCAAATACATTCAATCATCATTTTGCAAAAATATATACAAAAGTTGACCCTCTCTGACCCCCCCCCCCCCCCCCCCGCCTTCCTCTCCCTCTCTCTCTCTCTCTCTCTCTCTCTCTCTCTCTCTCTCTCTCTCCTTCTCTCCCCAAGTATCCCAAATGGTGTACAGAGAATATTCTGAGACATCTGGAACCAATATCATGTAGGCAAAGGCTCAATGGAATGTGACCTAATTAACCTTCTACCATCGGAATGGGGCGCATAAGGTATCCCATTATCACGGGACCGTGTGGAGGTTGGGGGCGGGGGAGTCGGGGAGGAGGAGGAGGAGGAGGAGAAAGAAGACCGAGGAGGGGGGAGGTTGGTCATGTTACCTGGAATATCCTAAGCGGGATTATGCTTCCCTGGTTCATATTGAGTTTCCTCCGACATATATGTCAGAATGGAGAATGTAGGATTGGTGATATTTTCTTATTTCTTTTAAATAAATGTTTATGAATTTTATGTTTGGGATATCCAGTATTTTGGGTTTGTTTTATGAGAGGTTTGTGCCTTATTTTAATTTGAGTTGTTGTGTTCCTGAGTTAGTTTTGATTG
>NC_061103.1:45051833-45054333 GCF_015104395.2 Macrobrachium nipponense
CCATCACCCATCACCACCCATCACCACCCATCATCATCATCATCTTCCCCAATGGCCGACTGGAGCCGTTTGGGTGAGAGCACCCTGGGCCTCGCTCTCATTGGCTGGCCTCCGGAGAGACTCGTGGCTCTCAGTCACTACAGAAGCTCTAAAGGGCGCTGTCCTTCGAACGTTGTCGCATATTACTCGCGAGGGCGATGCGGAGGTCGTGTGGAGTGTGAGAGATGTGGGGGGTGGGCGGTGAAGAGATGGGAGATGAAGGGGTGGGAGATGAAGGAATGGGTAGAAATTTGTCGCGTTATTAAAATTGTTAGGAGTGGAAGGCCAAGATATGAGAGGAGGAAGGCGCAGGATATTGGCAATTAAAAATTAAATGAAGGCAGGTGTGAACTAACGAATGCCATTTAGTCAAGAAAAAAAATATATTACTAAAATCATATCATACCAGCTTTCCCTAACAGGATCGAAATAAGAGCAGGAAAAACAGGGGAAAATAATAATACTTGCCATTTAGGTGTGACCGGGAGGAAACTCACAATGTTACTGTAAAATTATTTTTCTCAAATTGCTCTGTTTACTGTGCCCCGAGAACGTCATATATGTCAAGAAATCTGTATCAAATCAATACTTATTCTAATTCAGCTTTATGAGACAACAGTTTAAACCTCATTTCCATACTCTGAATTATCATGCAATGATTAAAATCAAAACGTATAAAAGCAATAAAGGGGAACGTAATGCATTATTACGAAATATGAAACACTTGAAAACAAGTTAATGCTGGTGTCCCCTTCATTTCTGAAAGCTTTATACATTCAGAGAGAGAGAGAGAGAGAGAGAGAGAGAGAGAGAGAGAGAGATGCAAAGCAGCTTATATGATATCAAGATCATATATTTTGAAAGCAGGGACCATGGTAGAAATTGAATAGAGAGAGAGAGAGAGAGAGAGAGAGAGAGAGAGAGAGTATTTAGCAATTGCTGATTATTGCTGCTGCAACAAATCCTAGTGACATGATTGTAAAAGGATATATGTGACCTATATTCTCTGGCTATATTTAGCCATGGCCTTGTTAGGGTCAATTCACGAGGCGACCTTCCCTGGGCGTCCCAATAATACAGATTTTGACCGAATCGCACGGGTATTCATAGGAAGGGCACGTGCGCGCACACACACACACACACAGGCTCTCTCTCTCTATCTCTCTCTTTAATTAATTGGAAATAAACTGTATTTGTGCTCTCTCTCTCTCTCTTTAACTGTTGGATAATAAACTGTATTTGTATTCTCTCTTTCTCTCTCTCTCTCTTTCTCGCTGTGTCCCTCCCCAAGTGATGGGAAATAAATTGCATTTGTATTCTCTCTCTCTCTCTCTCTCTCTCTCTCTCTCTCTCTCTCTCTCTCTCTCTTTCTACCTATCATTAATTGGTGGGAAATAAATTGTATTTATACTCTCTCTCTCTCTCTCTCTCTCTCTCTCTCTCTCTCTCTCTCTCTCTCTCTCTCTCTCTACCTATCATTAATTGGTGGGAAATAAATTGTATTTATACTCTCTCTCTCTCTCTCTCTCTCTCTCTCTCTCTCTCTCTCTCTCTCTCTCTAACCTATCATTAATTGGTGGAAATAAATTTTATTATACTCTCTCTCTCTCTCTCTCTCTCTCTCTCTCTCTCTCTCTCTCTCTCTCTCTCTCTCATTAATTGGTGGGAAATAAATTGTATTTATACTCTCTCTCTCTCTCTCTCTCTCTCTCTCTCTCTCTCTACCTCTACCTATCATTAATTAGTGTGAATTAAATTGTATTTATACTCTCTCTCTCTCTCTCTCTCCCTATTATTAATTGGTGGGAAATAAATTGTATTTATACTCTCTCTCTCTCTCTCTCTCTCTCTCTGATGCATTTGGTCACACGATTTAACACACCTAATTATGTCTACTTCCTTACGTCGTAGCAGAGATTCAGTTTTATTATTCAGTCCTGTCTATTTTTGTTCATTTGTATTTCTATACTTTTCCTTATTTACAATATTTATTCTTATTTTCTATATTTCCCCTTATTTTCCTTATATCTTGTTATTTTCTCATTTCTACTCATTTTCTATACTTTCACTTGTTTTCAATACTTCATATTTTGTATATTTATCCTTATTTTCTATATTTCTTGTGATTTTCTTATTTCTCCTCATTTTCTATACCCCTCCTTATTTTCTATATACGCATACCTTTATTTTCTATACTTCTCCTTATTCTCTTTGTTTCCGCTTATTTATTGGAACCGATCACTTCTCCTTAATCCCTGTATTTCCCTTTATTTACTGGGACCGTTCACTGCCTCTTAACTTTGTCCTGTGATTTGCGAGTCCGATTAATTATTTACCGTCACACTCACCTGATCAAGGTGCCTACGTCATCTTAATTAGCAGAGAACGCTTACCCAGCTGATGAAAAGGCAGGTTCGTGTGGGGGAGGTGCACTGTGGAGGGAATTGTGGAGGGAGCTGAG
>NC_061103.1:45069333-45074333 GCF_015104395.2 Macrobrachium nipponense
ACACACACACACACACAGCACAAAAACACACACATATATATATATATATATATATACACCCGAGGAAAGCAAAATTAAAGCTATCCACAAGCTGGAAATTATACTATCCACGTCTGGTGGAATTGTATTCCCTAATTTCATTCGAATTGAACATTTGTATAAATATATCTACATTCACTTTCCAAAATGCACCCTACTTAATAGATGTATAGGGCAGATACCCCGTATCTCAAACGTTGCATGTTCGAACTGCGGTTGGGTGAATGATAAACCCTCTCTCTCTCTCTCTCTCTCTCTCTCTCTCTCTCTCTCTCTCTCTCTTCTCCTCATCTCCCCTACCGGCGTTTATTCAATTACAACTTTGCACTGAAGAGAGAGAGAGAGAGAGAGAGAGAGAGAGAGAGAGAAGAGAGAGATACGTATGATATCATTGCTTCAACTTATGCATGAATGTGTTACCGATGAATAATGACGCTGTATTTTAAATATCATTAAATATTTCATATTTTCTGCCGCATTAATCTTATACAACAACTTCTCGTGATTAATTGCCCCCCTCCCATTCATGATGCATTGACGAATTCTGCAATACGTTGCAACCATTTGCATCAATCATCTCCCACCGGACTCTCTCTTTCTCTCTCTCACTCTCTCTCTCTCTCTCTCTCTCTCTCTCTCTCTCTCTCTCTCTCTCTCCAGAACAGGAAAGAGACATGGGAAAATCCTTATTATTACCAATATTAAATGAAGGAGAAAACACGCAAACCATCATAGTGATTAATGCGCAGGGTTTAGTTACGAGTAACTCAAAAAGAAAAATAGAATACTTAGAAGAACTAACCCAAATTGAAAAGAAAATAGATATAATGAATATAAGTGAAACCTGGTATTCCCAAGAGACTGGGAATGATGATCAAATAAAAGGGTTCCAAACTTATAGATCAGTTAGAAAAATAGGAATCAAGGGGGAACCGCAATATATGGGAAAGACAAAAAACAAGGAAAAATATATGAGAAATATAGTAACTCAGAATGTGAACTAATAGCGGTAGAATTTGAATCTGAAAAATTAATGAACATAGTAATATATAGACCTCCTAATAATAAAGGGTTTGACTTAATAATAGAAAAATTGGATGATATATGTAGAAATCACAAGGACTGGACTATTCTCCTATCTGGAGACTTCAAATTTCCTTTCCGTAGACTGGAAAGACGAATAGGAGATTGAGGTTGTACTTATACATATAAAAAAGAGAGTAATAGTAGTGCAGAAGATAGAGGCAATCGAAAAGCTATAGATATTGCTACTAGAATACAACATTCAACAAATAAATCACCTGCCAACAAGAAAGGAAAATACTTTAGACCTAGTATTTGTGATCGAGATGAATTATGTTAAAGAAATAATAGTTTATAATGCGAGTATTTCAGACCATAATGTCATAGAATTAACAGTCCATTCCAAAGCAAGTGAAAACACAGATAAGCAAGAAATGAAAAAGTGGGAAGGATATGGAAAATACAACTTCTACAGTAAAAATATAAAATGGTCAGAAATAAATGAAGAATTAAACAAAGATTGGGATAACATTTTCGTAAGTGATGACATAAGGTAAATATGGAGATATTATATAAAATAGATAGAAAAGTAGTATAAATATATACCGAAGAAGAAAGTAAACATCAGTCACGTATACCAAGAGACAGAAGGATCTTGTTCCAGAAAATCAGAAAGTGGAAAAAAGGCCTTGCAAAAGAAAAAGAAAAAAATGCATGGAAAGTTATAGAACTAAAAAGTAAGATAGAAAATGCAGAACAAAAGATTATACAATCAAAAGAAAATGAAAAACGGGACTTGGAAGAAAAAACCCTAATAATATCAAGCAAACCCCAAACTATTATACTCATACGCGAAAAGATGAATAAAGAAGAATAGAAATTGCCCTCTAAGATTTGAAGGGAGATTAACGAATGAAAAAAAGGAAATTTGCAACATATTGGCAGAACGATATAAGAGAGAATTCACCCCTAGAATAGATAATGAAGATAATGATATAGAAGTAAGGGACGAAAATAGTGAATATTTAGCTGATATAGATATTAATGAAGCTGATATTGTGCAGGCTATTAATGAAATTAAAAATGGAGCTGCAGCAGGGCCTGATGGAGTTCCTGCTATTTTGTTAAAGAAAGTAGTTCATTCTATCGCAAAGCCACTTGCAATATTATTAAGACAAAGTGTAGATACAGGCAAGATTTATGATGAGCACAAATTAGCATATATTACCCCTACTTTCAAAAGTGGATCAAGACTAGAAGCAAGTAATTATAGGCCTGTGAGTCGAACATCACATATTATGAAAGTGTATGAAAGGGTAATGAAGAAAAATATTATGAAACATTTAATTAAAAATAATTTGTTTAATATGGGACAACATGGTTTCGTACCCGGAAAAAGTACACAAACCCAACTGTTAGTCCACCGTGAGAACATATTCAAAAATATGAAGAGCGGAAATGAAACAGATGTGGTTTATCTAGACTTTGCAAAAGCTTTTGACAAGGTAGATCATAATATATTAGCGAAGAAAATTAGAAAACACAATATCGTGGATAAAGTAGGAAGATGGTTAAAAGAATTTTTACACAACAGAAAACAGATAGTTATTGCAAATGATGAGAAATCGGATGAAGCCAAGGTAATATCCGGTGGGGGTGCCACAAAGGTACGGTGTTAGCTGCAATACTGTTTGTTATTATGATTTGAAGACATAGACAGTAATGTTAAGGATTTGGTAGTGAGTAGTTTCGCTGATGACACAAGAATAAGTAGAGAAATTACTTGTGATGAAGATAGGAACGCTCTACAAAGAGACCTTAACAAAGTATATGATTGGGCAGAGGTAAATAGGATGGTATTTAACTCTGATAAATTTGAATCAATAAATTATGGAGACAGAGAAGGAAAGCTATATGCATATAGGGGACCTAATAATGAGACAATCACAAATAAGGAAACAGTTAAAGACCTTGGTGTGATGATGAATAGGAACATGTTATGCAATGATCAAAAAGCAATTCTGTTGGCAAAATGTAAAGCAAAAATGGGAATGCTGTTACGGCACTTCAAAACAAGAAAAGCTGAACACATGATTATGCTTTATAAAACATATGTTCGTAGTCCACTTGAATATTGCAATATGATATGGTACCCCCACTATCAAAAGGATATTGCACAAATAGAGAGTGTACAAAGGTCCTTTATAGCTAGAATAGAAGAAGTTAAGGACCTTGACTACTGGGAAAGGCTACAATCCTTAAAATTATATAGTCTAGAAAGGAGAAGAGAATGCTACATGATAATTCAGGCATGGAAACAGATAGAAGGAATAGCAGAAAACATCATGGAACTAAAAATATCAGAAAGAGTAAGCAGAGGTAGATTAATAGTGCCCAAAACTATACCAGGAAAAATAAGGAAAGCACACAGGACATTAATCCACTACGCACCAGCATCGATAATGCAGCGTCTATTCAATGCGTTGCCAGCTCATCTGAGGAATATATCAGGATTGAGCGTAGATGTGTTTAAGAATAAGCTCGACAAATATCTAAACTGCATCCCAGACCATCCAAGATTGGAAGATGCAAAATATACCGGAAGATGTACTAGCAACTCTCTGGTAGACATTAGAGGTGCCTCACACTGAGGGACCTGGGGCAACCCGAACAAGATGTAAGGTCTGTAAGGTAAGGTCTCTCTCTCTCTCTCTGTACGAGTGTATGTATTTGGTATCCTATGGAATTACTTAATTTTTAATCTCCTTTCTCTTATGCATATGTCAGATTAGTAATTAAATTATATTCTCTCTCTCTCTCTCTCTCTCTCTCTCTCTCTCTCTCTCTCTCTCTCTCTCTCTCTCTGTACGAGTGTATGTATTTGGCATCCTAGGAAATTACTTAATTTTTTAATCTCTCTGTCTGTCTGTCTGTCTCTCTCTTTATGCATATGTCTGATAAGTAATGAAATTATACTTCTCTCTCTCTCTCTCTCTCTCTCTCTCTCTCTCTCTCTCTCTCTCTCTCTCCTCTCTTATGCATGTCAGATTAGTAATGAAAGTATACTCTCTCTCTCTCTCTCATGATTAAAATCTCACTGGCCTCCCTGGGAGCAATTGATCAATAGACGGGCATGCTGTATCAGTGACCCATCCAATAGAAACAGAATTTATTAAAAGCATAAATGAATATCTAGATCAGACTCTCTCTCTCTCTCTCTCTCTCTCTCTCTCTCTCTCTCTCTCTCTCTCGACCTGATTTACACCAGTATTGTCTGATGCTTTTTGAAATAGGTACATGAAAATTCTGTTTTCAGTGAGTGAAATAATTTTAGTGTTTATAGCTATCTATCTAATCTCTTCTTCCCTATAAGGATAAAAAGCAGTTTAATGTTCATAGTAAGACCAAAGCTTTCTATTGAGAAATTCAAGTAAAAAAAAAAATGTCACAAACACTTTAAATAACGAAGTGCTAAATCTTGAAATAATTTATTTTCATTATTTTATCTCCTGTAATTCAGTTAGCACCTGAGAGAGAGAGAGAGAGAGAGAGAGAGAGAGAGAGAGAGAGAGAGAGGCCCAGTAAATGATGATTGATTCAGGTATGCGTGACGTAATTCAATATTCATCAGTGAATAATGGTCATCGGATTCGATAAACTAAAAGAAGAATGGCTTAATAACAGCAATGAGTTATAATGACGTCATGACGCTCAAAAGGTTCATATATCCCAGAATTACATTATAACGTCTGATTTACGTGGATTTATTACCTGAAATATGATTAAATATACACTAGTCTCCCTATTCAGCGCTCATCTAATCTTATTATGATAGCATACGTGCCAATCTCTCTCTCTCTCTCTCTCTCTCTCTCTCTCTCTCTCTCTGTGTACATGCATGCGGAGTGTTGCCGATTGGAAATAAAGTATTAATACAA
>NC_061103.1:45079333-45089333 GCF_015104395.2 Macrobrachium nipponense
ATAGCAGAGAGGAGAGAAATATCAACAGAAATAGCAGGTAGGAGAGAAATATCAACAGAAAACAGCAGATAGGAGAGAAATATCAACAGAAAATAGCAGATAGGAGAGAAATATTAACAGATAATAGCAGATAGGAGAGAAATATTAACAGTAAATAGCAGATAGGAGAGAAATATTAACAGATAATAGCAGAGAGGAGAGAAATATCAACTGAGAAAAGCAGATATGAGAGAAATATCAACAGAAAATAGCAGATAGGAGAGAAATATTAACAGATAATAGCAGAGAGGAGAGAAATATTAACTGAGAATAGCAGATAGGAGAGAAATATTAACTGAGAATAGCAGATATGAGATAAATATTAATAGAAAATAGCAGATAGGAGAGAAATATTAACAGAAAATAGCAGATAGGAGAGAAATATTAACAGATAATAGCAGAGAGGAGAGAAATATTAACTGAGAATAGCAGATAGGAGAGAAATATCAACAGAAAATAGCAGATAGGAGAGAAATATTAACAGATAATAGCAGAGAGGAGAGAAATATTAACTGAGAATAGGAGATAGGAGAGAAATATAAAAAAAAAAATTGCAGATAGGAGAGATATATAAAAAAAGATGACCTTTCAGTTTCTTGGTTTCCTTTATTGAATTAGAGCTTTATTGAATTCGAATTTCATCTGGAGTTGATTGATGGTGGCAAATGAGCTCTATTGCAATATTCCAATACATAATCAAGCAAGGTAAGTCGTCATTAGGAGACACCATCAAGCAATGGAATGAGGAATATATTGACTTAAATGTAATTATATCTCCAAGAGAAAATGAGATTTGTATTGGTGCGTCTTGTTCGCATATAATTAGTAAGTAGTAGAAATTGCTCATGGAAAAATTGCCAGAAATCAACCCAATTCTCTCTCTCTCTCTCTCTCTCTCTCTCTCTCTAAAACACATATAAACAACCATAAGCACAACCACTTGTTCAGTCTCTCTCTCTCTCTCGTGAACTCTTTGTAACATCTTTATACTACTCTTTGAGATTCAAGCGTATTTATCAAAGCCTATACATCATACGGATATATTGATATATAAAGTATACATAATTGGTATTAACGAGAGACAAATGTCACGAGCAATAATCACAGATATTTTATTTCCGAACAGTTGGTGATCGAACGTTATCGAAACTGAATTCATGAATTATTCAAAGGTTGTGGGGGAATGCCGCACGCAGGTATAATCTGTATTAGCGCTAATAGCGTAATGTGTTTTCAGTTTGGACAATCAGCTGATCATTTTGACAGGTCGTAAACATGATGGTAAGCTGCTGCTGCTTTTGTGACCAAAAAAAAAAAAAAAAAAGCAATTACAATCTGATGCTATGATGTTATTGTTTGTGATTATCGTAAATAAATTGTATATGTGACTGGATGTTTCCTGAGAGAGAGAGAGAGAGAGAGAGAGAGAGAGAGAGAGAGAGAGAGAGAGAGAATCTGGTTTACTTGTAAATGTGCTGGAGGAATTAGACCACTTCTGTCCATAAGGATCAAGCTAAAAAAAGGACACAAAAAATTGTAATTGCGATAACATCTATATTTTAATTATATATATTATATATATATATATATATATAGATATATATATATATATATATATATATATATTCAAACATGGCACCATAGGGAAAGCTGAATACTATTATGTGACTTGCAGATTACCGTTTTTAACAGAAAGAGAGAGAGAGAGAGAGAGAGAGAGAGAGAGAGAGAGAGAGAGAGATTTGTTATGAATATTTTCTTCAGATAGTATACGTTATCTACCTATTCTTATGATAAAAGTTATTTTCCTGAAGATTTTGCTACTTTCATCAACAACCAGTAAATAGCGTTAGCTATCTCTACCCTCAACTTGAAAATTAAGATAGAATAAACTTTAATATTCTTGAAAAATTCACATGGATAGCAATTTTTATGAGAGCCTTCTTCACCCTACCGCACCACCCCCCCCCCCAACCCAGAAACCCCCGCCATCTCCCTCAAACCCCTTCCCCACCCCCAAAAAAAGGTTTGAAATCCACGCACTTATATATTTGCCCCCAAAAATATGCAAATAGCCTATTCCTCTCGAACGTTCCCATATGCGCAAGAGGACGAGGAATCTGTAAATATAGGGGATTATATTCTACCCAATAAAACTGAAATGGAAAAGAATTAGCTCTCTGTGCCAATAACTATAATCCGTGCAATTTGGAAAGAGATGAAACTGTTCGCAGTGCGAGTTCTGTATTAGCACTGAATATATGGTAGAGTATTCTGAGGAAATATGACCAGTATTATTGATGCTGAGATTTTCCAGTTAGCCCGAAATGTGCAGTTCTATATTGTTCGATAATTGTATTACAAAAATCTTTGCATGTCATCTACGTATGAAGGCTAAAAGTGTTACTGGCCAATTTAGAAGCAAGAGCCCGTGTGCTAGATTGCATTAAATAAATGAAACATGAAAGTCGATCCAGAATATTTGAAACTGGCATTTATTTCTTACAGTCGGACGTTTTATCATGAAAAATAACCACTCACAGAGGCAAATGTTAACCTAGCCACCTGGGGGGGCAACCAAGTCCTTATGGGTGCCGGTCCCAAGCCCGGGTAAATAGGGAGGGTTGGTGTCAGGAAGGGCATCCGGCTGTAAAAATCTGTGCCAAAACCAAAAATGGAATGAGCCGAAATATGGAAAGAGGTAATGCTAGGGCGTACTCCGTAAACGACGCACAGAGACATCGCCCTAACTCTGTGGTAAGGCGAGGGCTACTGCATCAGGAGCGGGTGCAGCTAAAGAAGCGAGCTCACATTGGGTTCAGAGTATGTCAGCTAAATGTTGGGTCCATGACTGGGAGAGGTAGAGAATTGGCTGACTTGATGAGAGAAAAGAAAGTAGATGTTGTGTGTGTGCAAGAAACGCGGTGGAAAGGAAATAAAGCTAAAGAGTTGGGAGATGGATATAAGCTATATTATAGTGGAGCAAATAAACAAGGTAGAAATAGAGTTGGCATAATACTGTCTAGTGAACTAAAGAACTCGGTAATAGAAGTGCATAGAAAGAATGACCGTATCATCAGATTGAAGATATGTTATGGAGGAGAGATTCTGAATATTATAAACGCATATGCACCACAAGTTGGTTGCACAGAAGAAGAGAAGGGAAATTTCTGGAGAGACATGGATGGAATAATGCAAGAACTGGAAGATCATGAGAGGGTGATAGTTGGGGCAGATTTGAATGGCCATGTCGGAAGTGAAAATGAGGCGATTGGCGGGTGCATGGGGGGGGGGCCATGGAATTGGGGAGAGAAACCCAGAAGAGAGAGTGTAGTGGACTTTGCTGTGTCATTCGACATGGCAATAGTAAACACATTCTTGAGAAGAAAAGGGAACACCTAATAACATATAGGAGTGGGGGAAGATTCTCCCAGATAGACTATTTCTTGTAATAAAAGGATAATCTGGTTGGAGGTCAAGAACTGCCAAAGTTTATTCCAAGCGACCATGTAGCCCCCCAACACAGGCTGCTATGTATGGACTTGAAGTTGAAAAGGGAAAGAAAAACCAAAGCTAAAAGGGATAAGGAAAATTAAATGGTACGAATTACAGAAGGAAGGGGATAAGAAGAGAGAGTTTAAGAGGAGGGTTTTGGATGATATTGACATAGGGATTGAAGATGTTCAAGAATGGTGGGCACGAAATGCAGCAGTAATAAGAAGGCATGGAAAGGAGCTGCTAGGAGAGACATCTGGTATCATATGGGAAGAAAAGGAGAGTTGGTGGTGGGATGAAGACATTGAGAAAGTAGTAAAAGATAAGAAGGAGGCAAAGAAAAGATGGGAAGAGTCACAGTCAGTGGAAGGACGAAATAGGTACAGAGAGAAAAACAAGGTGGTGAAAGAAAAAAAGGTGGTAGCCCAAGCTAAAGCAAAGTCCGTATGATGATGTGTATAATGAGCTGGGACAAAGGAAGGATTAAAGAAGATGATCAAGCTATCAAAGGCAGAAATAAAAGCACCAAAGATATAACACATATCAAACAAATAAAGGATCAAGAGGGTGTAGTGCTTATTAAAGGATAGGAAGGACATTGTGAAGAGATGGAAAGAATATTTCGAACAGTTGTTAAATGAAGAAAATAATTGACTAATAAGAGAGGATGGGCAAGTGACACTTGGCATGGTAATGAGGTTTTCTAGGCAAGAGGTACTAAATGCACTGAAGAAGATGAAGAATGGGAAGGCAACCGGACCAGACATGATCCCGGTGGAGGCATGGAAAGCATTAGGAGATGAAGGAGTGGATATACTGACGATCTTATGATAAAGATCCTTGAACAGGAAAAGATACCAAATGAGTTGGCGTGGGAGTATATTGATCCCAATTTTTAAAGGGAAAGGCGATGTCCAAGAGTGTGGTAATTATAGGGGCATTAAATTGATGTCCCACACTTTGAAGATACTGGAAAGGATGATAGATGCTAGACTGAGAGAAGAAGTACAAGTAGGTAAAGAGCAGATGGGATTTATGAAGGCAAGGGAAACAACAGATGGTATATTTTGTCTGAGGCAAATAATGGAGAAATTCGGGGAAAGACAAAGGGACCTACATATGGTATTCATTGACCTTGAAAGGCTTATGACCGAGTCCCGAGACAAGAGGTATGGAGGAGCCTGAGGGAGAAGATGGTGCCAGAGAAGTATGTGCGATTGATACAAGAGATGCACCGGAATGTATTTACCAGAGTGAGGAGCAGTGTTGGGGAGACAGAAGGTTTTGAGGTGAGAGTAGGATTACACCAGGGGTCGGCTCTGAGCCCATTTATCTTTAACATAGTGATGGATGTTATAATAGAGGAAGTAAGGGAGACAGTACCATGGAACATATTGTATGCGGATGATATTGTTCTGTGTGCAGAGAGCAGGGAAGATCTGGAAGTGAAATTGGAAAGATGGAAACAAGTACTGAAGGAGGACAGAGGAATGAGAATAAGTAGATCCAAGACAGAATATATGTGTACCACCACTGAGGGGGATGATAGAGAAAGTATTCAGCTTGGTGGAGAGCAAATAAGGAGAGTTGATAAGTTTAAGTATTTGGGATCTTTTGTTAACGCTGGAGGAAGTATGGAAGAAGAAGTAAAACATCGGGTACATGCAGGCTGGAACAACTGGAGAGCGGCCTCGGGAGTTCTTTGTGACAAAAGAGTGGCCGCTTAGGTTAAAAAGGAAAATTTCACAAGACGGTGGTAAGAACAGCAATGCTGTATGGTACGGAAACAGCAAGCATGAGAAAAGCAGAGCAGAAGAAGATGGATGTGGCAGAAATGAGAATGCTTAGGTGGATGTCTGGGGTAACAAGAGTGGATAGGATCAGAAATGACTACATAAGGGGGTCAACTAAGGTTGGTGGAAGTATCAAAGAAAGTGCAGGACGGGGGAGGCTGAGATGGTATGGACAACCTGTTGAGGAGAGATGAGGACCACGCTGGGAGACATACTATGGGGGTAGTGGGAGGTGCAAGCCAAGAACGCCCCGAATAGAGGGAGACCAAGAAAGAGATGGAAGGACTGTGTGAGAGGAGACTTAAATGAGAAGGGAATTGATGAGGCAGAAGCACAAGATAGAAATAGATGGAAACGGCTCATCCGAAACGGCGACCCCATATAAAAATGGGAACAAGCTGGGAAGAAGAAGAAGACAGAGGCAAATGTTCTTTGTGTGTTTTGAAGTTTTTCAAAACATTCAACTTTCTGATTAAAAAAAAGCATCTCTGAATAATCTTGAGATTTGTGAAATAACATAATTTCACGTTGAAGGGAAAGCAATATCAGTTAACTTTCCGGGAAAAAATGCTCCTTCAAATAAATTTGTTTATTTTAAAATTACGCAAATTAACTTAAACTGAAAGTAAGCATCAATCAAGTTATCCAAAGCATTTCTCTGAATAACCTTGTGATTTTTGAAATAACATAATTTCAAGTTGAACGGAAAGAAATATCAGTTAACTCTGGGAAAAAAATTTTTCTTCAAATAAACTTGTTTATTTCAAAATTACACAAATTAACTTAAACTGAAAGTAAGCATCAATATATTGAGAATACTAAATATTGTCAATCATAATACAATTATACCATATTCCACCGAGAATAATTCAACATCCCTTGTTGAATTAGACGAATTAATGTTATTGGAACCCCGCCAGGGAGCCTAATTCTTTTCCATTTTCTATTTTATTGGCCGAAATGAAATTCCCCCCAATTTTCGGCAATTCACCCCCCCACCCCGCCCCCTCTTAGGCATATGGCAGAATTCGGGAGACCACTCGGTCATTTACATATTTTCGTCCAGAAATAGAAAACGCTGATTTAAAAGCTGTAGGGGGGATATACATATCCAAGACTCCATGGAAGGGAAAAAGTATACTTCTCTCTCTCTCTCTCTCTCTCTCTCTCTCTCTCTCTCTCTCTCTCTCTGTGTGTGTGTGTGTGTGTGTGTGTGTGTGTGTTAAAGGCATTATTCTACAAATGGAAAAAGCTGATTTAATAGCAGTAGGGGGGCTATTACATTACAAAGATTCTATGGAAGGGATAAAGCATTCTCTCTCTCTCTCTCTCTCTCTCTCTCTCTCTCTCTCTCTCTCTCTCTCTCGCTTTTAATGACAAATTCTCCCACAGACCGAAAACTCTGATTTGATATATGTAGGGGAGATATCACATTACAAAGACTGAATAAGTGATGAAGCATCTCTCTCTCTCTCTCTCTCTCTCTCTCTCTCTCTCTCTCTCTCTCTCTCTCTTTTAATGGCGAATTCGTCCACAAATGGAAAATTCTGATTTAATAGTAGTAGGGGAGATATTGCATTACAAAGACTAAATAAAGGTTTAAGCCTGCCTCTGTCTGTCTGTCTGTCTCTCTCTCTCTCAGTCTGTCTGTCTGTCTGTCTGTCTGTCTGTCTGTCTGTCTGTCTGTCCGTCTGTCTGTCTGTCTGTCTGTCTGTCTGTCTGTCCGTCTCTCTCTCTAATGACAAATTGAGGAGGATGAGCGACGAATAGTTGGTAATCTATGGAAATAAATACGAGTATATTACTGTAGGAGCTCAATATCAGTCATTTGACATGTGAGTAATTTGATATATGATTAACCTGATATACGAGTTATTTGATCTATTTCAGAATCAATCTAGAAGTAATCAGAAGTAATCAATTTTTTCCAGCATCAGTTAAAAGCTAATTTCCTGTGTCCGACAATCTTCCTGTACGTTCTGGTAATTTTAAAAGTAATGGAAATGAGCGGGTATCTGTTACCCTCTCTCTCTCTCTCTCTCTCTCTCTCTCTCTCTCTCTTCCCAGTAATAAATGAAATAATACCAAGACTGTTGCACAATTTGTGTATTTTTATATTAAGAGTTAATGTAAATACTCAACGTTCTCTCTCTCTCTCTCTCTCTCTCTCTCTCTCTCTCTCTCATGCCAGTAATTAATGAAGTAATACCATGTATGGTGCACAATTTGTGTATTTTTGCATTAAAAGTCAATGGCAATACTCTCTCTCTCTCTCTCTCTCTCTCTCTCTCTCTCTCTTCCCAGTAATTAATGAAGTAATAATACGTATAGTGTGCAATTTGTGTATTTTTGTATTAAGAGTCAATGGAAATATACTGACGTCCTCTCTCTCTCTCTCTCTCTCTTTCTCTCTCTCTCTCTCTCCCCAGTAATATACGAACCAATAACATTAACGGGACACAATCTTTGTATCTGTGAACTTGAATTTCCATTTAACATTTCACATACGTATAGCTTTTCCCTCTGCATCATAATATATGCAGGTCACGGAATTCAAATCGCATACATTGCGATGACCGTGCAAACTTCTCATACGCATTTGTGCTTTGACAGCGCTGGATACTTTTCTATATATATATATATATATATATATATATATATATATATATATATATATATATATATATATATATATATATATATATATATATATATATATATATATATATATATATATATAACAAGTCATTCATAAAATGGGGACTTTCATAAAACAATGTCTTCCTTAAAACGCGGACTTTCATAAAACGACCACTTTAATAAAACGACGACTTTCATAAAACGAGGACATTCATAAAAAGAGGACTTTCATAAAACGATGACTTTCATTAAACAAGGACTTTGATAACACGAGGACTTTCATAAAACGACGACTTTCATAAAACGAGGACTTTCACAAAACGTGGACTTTCATAAAACGACGACTTTCATAAAACGAGGACTTTCACAAAACGAGGACTTTCACAAAACGAGGTCTTTAAGGTCTTTAATCATCGCGAAATTCAATCCCGGATATGTATTGTGACGTTAACAATCCGTTCGTAAATGTCATGCAATCGTTTCATTGTTTGTGTCACCACTCACCTAACAGTTGATATAAATGGAAATTGCACCATGTCACATGGATCTGATCTCTCTCTCTCTCCCTCTCTCTCTCTCCTACCTCTCTCTCTCTCTCTCTCTCTCTCTCTCTCTCGTAGGTCATTGAAATACAATTCATGAAATTGCTGATCTACAAGTAAAGCATTTAGCCCCTGCAAAGGTAACGTCCTATATATATATATATATATATATATATATATATATATATATATATATATATATATATATATGTAATCTTTATTGGCGTGGTTATGCTTGTACTATACTTAGAAAATACTTTTAAAAAATTAATTTCTAATTCCATAATTTTAAACCATTCAGAGCATTAATGCTTATAAAAATATACTTATAATTTGTGTATTAAAAACACTATTACTTTGAAATTTGACATCCATATGTATTCTCAATATTGTAACGTCGGAATTAATCTAGAAAACAAGCGTCTATTAACTGCATATACTCTGGAAAAAAATCCCAAAAATAAAGAGTAGTTTGCAAACGGTACATAAGCTTAAACATTCCAATACCCTGAATTACAAAGATTAAAGGTACTGGCATATTGTCATGGAAGGCCAATTCTTTCCCATTTACAGTTTATTGGTCGGCTCTAAATCCTCTGTTATCAGCGGATCGATCTCCCGATTGGGGGCGGGGGATAGGGGGGTTGTGCTGCAAGTGCACCTCGCGTCGTGCACTGTAGGCATTTATTGAAGGGTGTTTGTCGTGCCCTTTCTGCTTCGGGCTATACCCACATTGAAATTAGATGAAATACACTGTACTGATAAAAAATATTACTTTTGTTTCTAATCCAAAAAATTTACCATAAACTAAAATTCTGATTTTATCAAGTAATGCAAATGACGAGCAAAGGTAATCAGTAATACCCCACTTCGAAATTAGATGAAACTTACTTTCCTGATAAAAATCGTTAGTTTTCATATTACTCGAAGAAAAAAAATTTGCTATCAACTAAAAATCTGATATTTTTAAAAGCCATGCAAATGACCATCACAGCTATTCTGTAATAATATTCGTTCTAAAATCTACTCGGGCTTAGTAAGCGCTACACCATCAGAAGGGGGCCTTGCGAATTATGGTAAGCAGCTTACAAAGTAAGGATATAATCACACAAAAATCTCTCTCTCTCTCTCTCTCTCTCTCTCTCTCTCTCTCTCTCCTGTCCTTAGGACAGTTTGATTAACAAGCCTTTGCACTTATTGATTATCCTGTTTAATATTGGTCTATTACGTTGAGAGAGAGAGAGAGAGAGAGAGAGAGAGAGAGAGAGAGAGAGAGAGAGAGAGAGAGGTCCTTCCTTCAACCCTGATGATGCACAGGAACTACCAGCCGCACCTTGCTGAGGGAGTCGAGCAGAATTTTGAAATACCTCCGAAAGAGAATGATTTAATTAAGCTATGTTGCTTCGCCAAGCGGTAAAGAAACAACAAACTCGGCATTAGAATTTCATTCGTTCTTTTCGAAAGTCTTTCCCCGGGCCAACACTTTTTTTT